>NC_141250.1:1405000-1480000 GCF_054856555.1 Leptonotus elevatus
CAGAAAAAAAGACCAAAAAAAAGAAAAAAGAAGGAAATATTCAACAAAACGTCTTACTGAGGGTTAGGGTTCACACTATAAGCATGGAAAAATGTTCTATTAATGGAAGCCTTAATATTTCATTTCAGTGCTGTTCAAACATGAAAACAGACTGCAACCTGTTTGTTAAATACAGTAGCTCAGTTATAAGCCTGAAGTTTCAGATAAATACATTTTCATACAAACCTTACAGTGTACATGGACAAGTTTATTGATTAGTATTTTCATAATTTGAGTAAAAAAAAAAACAAGAAAAAAATCGCAATAATCAATATATAGATTTGTATCGGGATTAACTGGCATCGAATCGAATCGTGACCTATGAATCGTGATACGGATCGAATCGCCAGGTACTACGCAATTCACACCCCTAGTACATATATATATATATATATATATATATATAATGTGAAAGAAAGGGGAAATGAAAAGCCAGGCTGTAGTTTTAAGTTTATATCTTTTTATCTTCCAATTTTCTCAAACTCTCAAAAATATTTCTTTCTTTCAGCTTTTCAATCATACATTTTGGTATTTTTTTGTACAAGTAGCTAAATTGATGTGTCAAATCTGCTGCTCTCCGTAGTTCACTTGCATTTACCTAATGTATGCTAGCTTCTGATTGGTTAGTGTTTAGTCAGCTGATAGGGGATCAGGAAGTGTTGTCGCTCTAGCTGCGGTGTATGATGATATTTAAAATTTAAAGAATGAATCCATCTCCATCTTGCCATTTCATTTTATAAACAGTGTCGCATTAACTACAAATTAATCCTCACATTGGACTATAGCTACGCTAACGTGTATTTCTCGTAAGTTTCTGAGGGTTTTTTTCTCGCAAATTTGCCACTTTATAAGTTCCATTTGCGAGTTTTTTTCTCTGAATATTGCCCCCGCCCTCTTAATTATTATTTTTAAACAAATAAATATTTGACGTGGCCCTAATACGCCATTGTACTTCTCAGTGATGTGTTACAAGAAATATTTATTTCCACTTCATCTTGTTTTTTCAGAGTGAAGAGGCTCCAAACTCAGCAACTATCAACTGAATCACCTTTTCAATGGAGACTGCGAACCAGTTAGATTTTTTTTTGTAGAGTGAACAATGCAATTAAGAGTTAAGATATTCTTTATTCCAAAATAAAAAGCTCTAAGGCAAACCAGACATGATCAAACTTAATGCTTTATAAAAAGAAAGACAGGCATGAAAACAGACTTTACAGTAGTTTGCAAACTACCCCCAAAGGACATATCAAGTTTTCCAGCACACACACGGCAACTATTGACCATTCAAACAAGAGGCACCACAGTGCAAAGTGATAAAAACATTTCAATGTTTCACCAATCGTGTGTGAGGTTGCAGGGGAACTGACAAACTTGAGCGTTTAATCACTGTGTGTACTTGAATTAACTGTTAACCTAATGTCATGGTTGAGTGTATGGTCTCAGTGTGTCCTTTGTGTTACTTCAAGGGCTTCCCGAATGAAGACTCTTTTGATTGTATTGTCAGCATAAGTGTTCTGGATTGTCCATATAGCAAGTTCCCACCTAAACTACTATTGTAAAATGGTTCATGATGCAAAAAGACAATTATACACAATGTTGGTAAAAATATCAGTCATTTAAAAATGTCTTGTTTTTAGTAAACTTTTCAGTTACTCTACTATTTGAATGCAGCATTATATGCATTTTTTAAAATTTATTTTTGACCAATCAGTCAGACTTTTACGGAGCCCCTAAGGTGTCATGGGAGGGGGGGTCATTTGTGTGTCCTCGCAAAAAACGTGTTCTCTTGCAAAAAAATTGCATTGCCTTTCAAAGATAGCGTTCCCTCACAAAGATTGTGTTCTCTTGCAAAGATTGCGATCTCTTGCAAAAACGTTTGCATCCCCTCATAAAAAAACTGCATACCCTCACAAAAAAATTGCGCTCCCTTGCAAAGAATGTGATCCTCGCAAAAACGTTTGCGTTCCCACGCAAGTTTTTTTGCGAGTGGACACCTTTAAATTTATTTATTTATACGCGTTATGTACTTCTGGTTCAGTTTGGACACTGTAGCCACGAATGCGTGGGCGAGAGGCTGCGGCACCATAGCATAGATATCTACGGCAGTACCTTTTCGAAATAACATTTTTCCCACTGCTGTAGACGCTCCATCCTTGTCGCTTTAGGTCACGCAGAGTTGACCCGGAAGTACATCAACTCGTTTAAAAAAAGATTGCGACCCCTCGGAATACTTTTGCGTTATCTCTCAATCATTGCGAGGGAACACAATCTTCGCGAGAGAACGCAAAGTTTTTTTTTTTCGAGAGGAAACGCAATCTTTGTGAGAAAACGCTAATTATTTTTCCCCCTACAATGTCACCTTAGGGGCTCCGTAGACTTTTGCTATTTTTGGCAGTACTTAAGGAAAGAACACAGGCCTTGATAGGACTCTCCCCCCCCCTTTTTTTTTTTTTAAAGAAAACTCAAAAGAACCCTGGAAAACAGAGTTGCTGCATTTATGAATCTGTACATCAACAGACCAGAACAAAAAACAAAAAAACAATCAAAAACCACAATTTTCATATGTACGTGTATGTATATAAAAATAAGGATCTTTCTTTTATTTTGAAACTCCCAAGAGCTTTGCTCTTTTGCAGAGGTCCATGTGAGAGCTGTGGAGTCAAGTCTTGCACATATCTACTCAAAACACAAGCATGCAAAGAGACAAACCCAACACTTTAAAGTGTTGTCATCCAAACTTACAATTCGACAGGGGTGAAAAAAAACAATATTAAATGTTTCCATATTTATTAATGTAGCATATAAACTTGCTTCTGGTGTTAAACACTTTTTCTTCAGATGAATTCAATTTCTTTTTTTAAGCTTAAATATACAAAGTGCAATCGCCTACAGCAACTAAAGAATAATAAAAAAAAACGTTTATGAAAAACACACAGCAAAGGTGGATTTTAGGAAGTGTGGGACAATTCCCATATATCCTGTTTTGTGCTCTGTATAAACCTAACGTTGTACAATGACCGTCCAAAAAGCCAGTCACTTTTGCAGTCTTGTTTGACACATTTTGTGTGGACATGTACTGTAGTGTACATATTCGAGTGTGTTATCTACTGGAGTGAGTCGCTGTTGTCAAGGCCCAGTCCGGCCATATCCGTATCATCGTCATCATCTCCACTGTCCCCAGACTCGTCTTCACTATGGCCTCCAAGCATCACCTGCTGGACTGCCAGGGTCGCACCATCTGATGTCAGACTGTGCAGGCCCTCCACATTCATAGTCACCATTGTACCTGGAAACCACACAAGTAAATGGCCATTTTGCTGTAGGTATCAAATTAATTGCTTTCAAGTTAGGATTAGTCTCCAAAACGTAGTCATATAAATGAGTGACCAAAGTACTTAAGTAAAAATGTACCGTAAATAAGACAATTCTGTGAGACGTTACAGCAGCGGTTCCCAACCTTTTTTAGTGTGTGTACCCCCAAATCGTTTGACCATGCCCTCATTCATGTGTCCTGATGATTCTCAAAAAGTAAAACTTAACACAATTGATTATTAAATGAAAATTATTTTATTTTGTTTCATTAATTTGAACATTTAATTCTTGGGCAAACCCCCCCGAAATTTTTTTATTTGTTACCTATGAATTCCCTTTAAACAGGCATTTAAAGTTTAAATTTCAGGAACAAAGGACTTAAGAATAATATATTACATCTCTAAAATCCCCTTTAAAGGGTAACTCAAAGCTAAATTGTTTGGGGTTTTTTGCCTATAAACTGTATAAATTGGTAATTTGGGGCAAAAACCGTGTGTTTGGTGCCATTTTAAGATTAAGTCATTCACTCCCAGCCATTTTCACTGAAGCAACCCTTCACCTTCGCTCCCGGTTGTGTTACTGGATTTTGACTGATTTTGCAAGGCCTACAGAATATTGTGTTCTATCGCTATAAAAAAAATGGAACCTACCAAAAGAAAGATTACAGTCTCTTCTTTCACCAGGAAAAAAAAGTATATTTGTATCTGTGTCCGTTTCGCAGCAGTTAGCATTAAAATACAGTATAACAAAGTTTCATCATTATTCACAAACCTGTTGAAAACATTGGCAAAAAGAGCTTGTTGCAACCTGGTTTATCTCTTATACTCTGCTGCCACCTGCTGGCCGTTTTTTGGAATAACTATCATTGCTTTAAGTGACCTCTTCAGGTCAGAGGCTGCATCAAAGCCTTCTGTATGCTCTAGTATAAAATAAAAAAACATAAAGAAAAACATATAAATACATTTTTGGGCCATGGCAATATTTAAAATAGAACATTTGTATATGTTTTTGGGAGAAATTAATTAAACAGAGCTGAAACAATTTGGCTGTTTGTCCTCTCATTACACGAGAAGATACACACTCCGTCACTTGTGGATCGTGACATAGTCGTCCCCGCCACCCACCGGCTCAGTCTCATACACGCTTCCTTAAACGCCTTCTTAGCGAGTTGCTGCTGTCAATCACAGCCAGACCACGCCCAACCAACTCCCCATTCGCAACCTAACGGTCCTCCAGCCAACACCCCCTTAGATGTCAAATCTTAGTGAGAGGTGGAGCAAGAGTTGGATTTCCTGTTGAGTTTCCCTTTAAAAATAAATGGGTACATTAATAGAGCATTTTCCCCACTGAACACAATCCATTTCATAATTTTCTCAACCACTAAAACTTAACAACACTGAAACAAAATATAGTATAGAATATTTGACAAACAAGAAACTTATACAATGTTAAGTTTAAATAAATACATGTTAACATTCTTCTTTTTTAAATTATTTTTAGTAAGTTGGTGTTCTGTCACTGGTGAGCAATTTTTTTTAGAACAGACCTGTGCTGTCTTTGGACAACATGAGTAGATTTATTGCTTGTTTGTTTTTAGAACAGAGCAAAAAGGCATTTTTCCCTTTTTTTGAAGGAGGAGGCTACTCCATCCAAAAAGGAGGGGGAAAAAACCTGCAAGCATGAGACTTTGAGCTGACACGGCTGTTGTGATTTTGGTGCGGCTGTGTCACATTATTGATCTTGGAAATAGACTTAACTTATTCAAACCCAAAAACGTATAAATACATTGTTTTGGTGTTTTATGTTTTTTTATGCTAGAGCATACAGAAGGCTTTGATACAACTTCTGACATGAAGAGGTTGCTTAAAGTAATAGTAGTTATTACAAAAAACGGCCAGTAGGTGGCATCAGAGTATAAGCAATCAGTCAGGGCCATGTTGCAACAAGCTCTTTTCCCCAGTATTTCAAACAGATTTGTGAATAATGATGAAACTTAGCTACATTCTAATGTTAATTACTGCAAACGGAAACAGATGCAAACATACTTTTCTTCCCCTGATGAAAGAAGAGATTCTAATCTTTCTTTTGGTAGGTTGCATGTTTTATAGCAATAGAACACAATATACTGTGGACCTTGCAAAATCAGTCAAAATCCAGTAAAACAGCCAGGAGCAAAGGGGGTTGCTTCAGTGAAAATAGTTGAAGGTGAATGAGTTAAATGCCTTTGCATACCCCATGCAATGTGCTCAAGTACCCCTGGTTGGGAAACACTGCTGTAGAGTACAAATTTGGGCATTGAGTAACATTTTATTTCTACCATCTGGCATTGTAACTTGCTGCGGTGTGCCGCCCCCCGAAGCAATGGAATCAGGCCAGAAGCGCTGTAGTGGCCGATTTTGAGGAGTCTTCTTTTTAGTTTTAGGCGTATCAGAGGAGCTAGCATCCAACATGGGCTGCAGAATCCGCCTTCGGGCATTTATAAACCTGCAAACACAAGGCAGAATGGATTCTGCATAGTCTCACAAAGTGTGATTCTTTTCCCACAGGTATTGAGTAGACTTGGTTATGAAACTGTATTATTAGGCCACATTCCCCTTATCTGCCAAGAGGCACATGCAAACATACATTAATAACAGCAAGCCAAAAAAGGTAATATAATTCAAACATTGCCAAACATAGTCTCCTCCAATAGTAAATTAATCCCTTTGTTTTAGTTGTATACATTTGGATTTCAGATGAATGAGACAAAAGTTGAGCATTCCAGCTTTTATTTCATGGCATTTGCAAGTAGGGGAGAGTGGGGTAAGTAGTTCGAATTTTCACTTAAAGTGTCTTTTACGCAAGGGGAATACAGGAATGCCTCCAACTAAAATATGTTCCTATAGTTTAGGACCAGGGTGTCAAACATACGGCCGGGGATCCAGCCCGCCAGGGAGTTTGGTACAGCCCGCGGGATAAATCTGCAAAAAAAACAACAACTGTATTTTTCTTTCAAATCTGCAGTTCTGCTATTGTCTGCTAGGGGTGCACTGTGTTTTGGTGAGCACAGTCGCAGACAACATGAATGCAACACTGCATGCGGCAGAATTAGCAACTAGCCTCTACGTCAAGTGGACCTAAACGTTTGACTCTGCCCACACAGATTTTCAAACTCGAAGCATTTCTTTCTTTGTTGTTAAACCTAACCATAACGATAACCCTAACCAAAAACCTAACCCTAAACCTACATAACGACTACAGTATGTTTTCAACACTGTATTGAACAACAAAAATTAACTCTCTCAATACATATGACGTATCAATACGCCATAAGCGTCATAGTCGCCGCGTACACATGACGTATCAATACGTCATAATCTTTTTTTAATGGAAGAGTGTACAGGAGGGTCTGGCACTGCTTCTGACTGAAAGATTAGGCTTGACTGCAATGTTATTTACAATAAACGGCCAGTAGGTAGCAGCAAGTATAAGATCAGCCAGTATCACGCAATGATCTTGTAGGTGAAGAGAAGCAGGAAGTGTAGACTGGGACAGGGAGTGTCGGCTGTCACTACTAGCGTGTTGTAGAGCAGCGGGGAGCAAGTAGAAAATAATTGCTTAATTGCTTTATGGCTTTAAAAAAAAGCATCCTCATCGGCTCATCAAAGCATAACGGCGGCGACCGAGTTGCTGCAAGTCAAGGAATGACGTTTTGTTCGTCGAGCTAATGCAACGAGCAATCGTCGAGCGATGATCCGCAGGGTTAACAGCTCGTTATGCCAGTCACATCGACCCCTGGATGACTGGATGCTGCAGCAGAGCTGCAGTTAGACCAGTCAATTGTTTATTTTTATGTGCAATTAACTGTTATTTTGTTATCAAAAGCACTTTTTGGAACGTTGTTTTATTGCACGAAAACATTATTTAGATTTTTTGAGCTGTCACAAAAGAAAAAATAGTAGTGTTAAAGTCCAAATTGTGCTTGAAATGTTTGTTTCATAAAAAGCTTGCGTCTTTTTCTCAGGAATTTAAATTTCGACAAAACTTAGCAATATTCTAACGCCGATAACTAAAGAATGGAAAAGAGATAGAAATACACTTCTTTTTCTGATGAAAGAAGAGAATAATCTTTCTTTTGGTATGTTCCATGTTTACATAGCAACAGAACACAATATTTTGTGGGTCTTGCAAGATCAGTCAAAATCCAGTAAAACGGTTGGTATTGAATGGTGATGCGCCAATGAAAATGGCTGGGATGCAATGTGTTAAAAACTGACCGAAACCTAGATACTAACCTCAACCGTCCAGGGATGCGCTATCTGCTGGGGACTGTAGTACTGCACTTCTGCCTCTTCCTCAAACCGTTTAGTTAGCTCCGCCCCGGCTGACTGAGGCTTGTAATTGTCGATGCTCCATAATGTTTTTGTTTTTTTAAAGCAAGTTTTATTTCTATAGCGCTTTTCTCAGACAGAAGTCACAAAGCACTTCACAAAAAGAGGACAGCCTCATACAAAGCAATATAAAATACAATGCCATAAAACAAAAACATTTATTTATACTGTATATATAGACAAACGTGTAAATTATATGCGTATATAGCATAAATATAAGAGCAGTGAGGCAAAAAAATAATAATCGTACATTTCCCTGAGTCAGCGGACATCATGATGTTGCTGGACACTTTCAGTAGCAGTTTCAGTAGCACTGTTTCGGTAGAATGGTGTTTCCGAAACCCTGACTGAAACCTGTCGTAGATGTTCTGTTCTTCAAGGAAGGATTTTAATTGTTTAGCTACCACTTTTTTTTTAAGAAAGGGGAGCTTCAAAATAGGCCTTACGTTTTTTAGATCAGACTAGTCTAGGCTTTTTAAGACGTGGTTCGACGACCGTATGTTTAAGGGAGCAGGGAAGTTCAAAAAAGTTTGAAGGGGAGGACATCAGACTGACTGGAGGAGGGCCTTCTATTAGTAATTAAAGCTAAAATGTCCTCCAGCGATACTGGGTTAAAAGAGGACCAGGCTTGAGAAGGAAGCTCAACATGAGCTGGTCCCTCACAAAAAGGGTGGTGGGATATTCTCTTTAATATCTCTAACCTTGTCAATAAAAAAAGTTTAAAAAAAAGTAATTGCTACCTTTCACGGGAGCAACTGGAGCACTGTAGGACACAAGCGAGTTAATTGTGTCAAACAGCACCTTTGGATTTCCCTTGTTTGATGTTATCAAATGATACAAATATTTAGATCGTGCCTCTTTTATCAGATTATTTAAGGAGAAAGTAAGGTCTCTAAGATACAGTCTGTGAGCTTCTAATTTGGTGGATTTCCACAAGTGCTCAGCTTTATGTCATAAGACGGTGCATCATTAAATCTGGCAATTTTGTAAGGAAAAAAAATTGTTTAAACCATTTTGAAAAATCCATGTGAGCGGAGTCAAACGTTTAAGTCCACCCGACGTTGAGGCACGCCACGAATGGCACTGCATCCAGGGCTGCTTGCCATGTTTGGGACAAGTTTTCTCACTAATGAGCATTAATAAAACAAATCTTACATGTGATTCTGAAATTGGCTTCTACTCAGGACATGATGCCTGATATGGATGCACTTGTGCACGGTAAACGGTGCCAAGTTTCAGGGGCAAATACTAAGCAAGATGAGCAATAATAATTTACACAGCAATATTGATGTGAAAATCATTCATTTGTTCAAATTGTTCCCCAGATCAGAACAGTGTTCTTAAGTTCCACAAAGCTGTGACTAATAGCGTATTTTCACTGGAGCCCATCACCGCACTGCTCGGCTCGATGGCGGGTCAGCTCAGCCCAACCCACGCACACACTGTGCACCTCCAATGTGCATCTGTGACGCTGGGCGGAAGTAATGCATAACCGGCTGCAACACTATAGTCAAGCGCGGGAAACAACACATAACCAAAACATGGAAGCCAGGGAGGACGACGCTGCCCGGTATCGGTTGCTCGTTCAGTTTTTTTGTGGTGCTTCAGATGTGGCGCTTCTTCAGAGCTCGCAACGCAAGGAGGATCGCTGCCGCAAAGAAAATGACGATGTTTTATCGCCGGAAAGCCCTCGAGGCTATACATGCTGATAGCAGTGGGAGCGAAGAAGAAGACGAACACTTGTCGAAAAGGACACGGCTGGTAAGTCCCCCCCCCCCCCTTCCCTCGCTGATGTTCATTACTGATGGCATCACAGGACCGACCGCCCAATCAACTGCCGTGGTATTTTACGTCATGTCCTGGGCTCTCTCTAGCCCAACGTAGGCATGAGGGCCGCGAGCAGCTCCGCACGGTCCACTTCTGACACGTTCAGCTGTAATGGAAACGCTCCCAACACTTTGCACGGTGCGATGCTGGGCTCCAGTGGAAAGACGCTATAAATGTTTTGCAACATTGTTAACTGTGATCAGTTTTTATGCATAACGCACTTAAATAAATGTGAAATAAATGTAAAGTCCTGGTTTCGTCACAGCTGCATATCACGCCCCCAAACACAATGTCGCTCTGTGATTGGTCCTAATCGGTGGAAATCAACGGGCTCGGTACAAGATGTATTCTCCGGAGTTTGTGAACTCACAATTATCGCAATAATTCAAGGTTAATGTTGTGCATCCCTGGGAGCAATCACTTTGTATCTTCAATAAACTGTTTGAGAAATAAAGCTTTAGAAAAAATGGGATTTTGTGGCACAACTTGCCCCCAGTGCGGGGTAATTGTACCATTAGTCAGAATTCAGTGGGGTACATTGTGCCATTTATAACTGAAGTAAAAAAGATAATTGTAATCTCACAGACGATAATGCTATAAAAGGAAGACAAATTCAATACAAAACTTTGATTTGCATGTTTCAAAGGCCTTTTCTTCTTTCATTCTTTTGCTTTTCCTGTTCAGCCATTTTATCTTCTCTTTCTTTGTGAGCCTTCTCTAACTCCATCTACTCAGGTGTGTCAGTCACAATTCTTGTTTTCACTTTCTTTCTTTTTTTCAATTCTGTTGGTTCTTTCTGTGGATTTTGGCAAGGGAAAAATGACTTCTGAAGACACATAACCCAAGTGAGCAAAACAACCAGATTTGTCACTTGTTGAGTGATCGGGAGGGTAAGCCTGTGCCTATTTTTTTTCTTATTCCTATTTTTTTTTATGGCCATCCTGCAGATTTGTATCTCCTTTCCAAACTGACGTATGGTCTTCCCCTCTTTCACTGCTTTTTCCAACTCCTCAAGAGTAGTTGACTTGAAACCCCGTATGTCTTCCTTTTGTATCTGCTGGCATGATGAATTTTGGTCAAAAATTAAGAATGGCACATACTTTTAGTGATCAAATTGTAAGAATACAGTTTACAACAACAATAAAATACAATAAAGTAATGTAGAGTAAATAATCATAATTTAGGTGAGGCACAACTTAACCCAGGTCATTTGGCACAAATTAACACAAGCTCGCCATTTTGAAAAAAATGCATCCCCCAGGTGGATGTCTTCTTCTATAGTTTTCTAAATCACAGGGGTGGAACTACTTGACCCTTGGCACAAATTACCCCGCTCTCCCCTACATCTAGATGTGTTAAACAACTCAGAACAGAGCACCTTTTGTTTAAAGTCACCCACTTTTCAAGTGAGCAAAGGTATTGGAACAGATATGATTAAATGAACTTTAAGTGAATAACATTTAATATTTGATAGCATAACCTTTATTTGTAATAACATGCATGCATTAAAGCTTGCGACCAATTGACTACACCAGACCAGACTGTTACATTCTTCATTTGAAATGCTTTTCCAGGCCTTTACTGCAGCCTCTTTTGGTTCTTAGAGCTGCTAATCTATAGAAATTCACTTCCTGTTTCCATTTCTGTCAGGACCATTACAATGGGACTGTGCGTCGGAGAGTATATTTTGGATTAAACCGTCAATAAATTATTCAAACAGCCAAGCTAAAACATTGACATTCTATGGATGGATCTTTATATGTCTTTCAATTTAGATTTAAAAACATTCATGGATACCAGTTTCCTTGGGCTTTGAGTCATTCTGCAGGAGATTCCAGGCTGAGGGTGCAGATTTTTCGCAAAAGCCTTTCTCCCACTTTTTGTCGGGGCGTTTGGGACAGAAAGCGAAAAGAGGTCCTGAGAACGCAATGAATACGGCGGTCGGGTACTTCAACGCCTGATTGAAACACAAAGCACACCAAGAATTGCCTAATAAAACACTACAGAGGCATGCATGCATGATAAATATAATATCTATCTATCAATCCATCCATTTACCTAATATAATTAATATAATATAATAAAATGATAAAAGATCACCATAGTGTAAAACATGTTGCATCGACAAAATGCTTTTTTACATTAAAAGAAAAACACGGTTTGTTAAATAGAAACCCAGTTGAAGACTAGCTTTTTCTAATGGTGAGCTTTTGCGCACATTAAGTCATTGAGAATGTGGAAGCACAGTAAAAAACAATGAGTAATATTTACTTGGAAAAAAAATCCTAGGAAAACCAGAAATGCATAAGCTTATTAGTGGCAAACAGGAAGACTGGTATGGCTCACGTGCTAGAGTGTATGTCTACCAAGCTGAGGGTCATGAGTTTGTTCCTCAATACTTGAGTAACTTTTTTTAAATAAACTGGTAAAATGTACCCAAAACACCCTGCAAAATATAGAATATAATATAATAGAAAAAACTACTAGATTTTTTCAAGTAAATATCACTTTCCTTTTTTTTTTTTTTTACAGTGTTAGGTGAAGTTAGATTAGATTACACAATAGATTCATTTGCAATTGTACATATCGTAGGCATTCATTCAGACACTATACACTGATTTATAAAATACAGAGCTCAGCATAAATGAGTACACGCCAACAGGTTTGTAAGAACCCCTTTAGTTTACTTTCAGAATCAAGATTTTTTTTTTATGGGATACTGTACTACAAAATACTTCTACAAATGTGGTCCATTGATTGAAAACAAGATTTGTTAATTAGTACACACTGAAAAGTAGTTTTCTTAACACATTTGTTAAATAACATTTTGCATATTAAAGTAGATCCCGAGAAAGAGACTGACAACTTGTTCATTCCAGGCCTAGCAGACATGTTGCTATCCATAAAAGTCACGGAGGTCATAATAAATACTAGATGTAGCCGTTTTTGTTGTGGGATGCATTCATTTTTTTTACATTAATTTGATTAAACTGAAGATTTTGTTATCTATGCATTCTATTACCAACCTTACTTTCATGTTGTGAGTTAAGCGTATATTCTACAGAAAACATTTTGCCAACATTTTGGAAATTGTTCTTATGTTCATTAAGATATTGAATAAAATCTTAAAATGTTTCAAAAATTGTGTACTCATATATGCTGAGCACTGTAAATCACCAAAAGGATCTTCTCCAAAGCTGGAGAGCTAATCAGTAAGAAGAGGAACCAACTGAAACCAAATCCTGCAGAAATTATTTTGTTTGTAGTGAAACACACAAATCCTCGTCTGTGTCACAAGCATTTTATACAACTACCATCATCACAATTTCCTGTTGCACAAGCATTTCACTTTTTCATTTAAACCTGACACAACAGTGCCTTACTTTTTAATGACGCTTTGCCCTTCAAAGACGCTTTACAAGAGATACATTATTCGTGCACCCACACATTCATATTCTGGTGGCGGTAAACTACGTAAGTAGCCACAGCTGCCCTGGGGCAGGCTGACTGATTGACGGGTGAACGGATGCCGTTGGCAAGCTATGATGTCCAGACTAAAATGAAGATGATGGATCAAAAGTACAATTGTTCGCCCAGGGGGCAAATCTAGCCAGAACTGCCTCTGGTAAATGTTATTTAAAGTTAAGTTCTCCGGTGAACACGGTCACCACTTCCCGATCCATTCCCTGTGAGTCACTTTAAAACTGGCGGTGTTAGGGAAGGGTCGTTTTGTTCCTCTCCAATCACACGCCTCTACCTCGCGCCTCTACCTCTCCACATACAGACGTCACACCCAGCAAATCATTTTATTGGCTACAAGCAACTTGCTCGTCACTTGTCAACATAACGGGTGATCCCATGGTCCAAATGGCAGCAATGTAGCGTACAGTTTGCTGTATTTAGAAAAGTTGATAGTCAATATGCGGGGCATTTGAGGTCCCGGACAGAACAAAACCGATTTAGCCCAAAATACGGGGTGTCCCGTCAAATTTGGGACAGTTGGCAACCCTAACACTAACCTCAAAATGAAAATTAATTTAGCAAGTTTCAAAGAATAAATGAATCAAAAAAATAAAATAGTTACTTAGCAGTTGCATTCAAACAATGCACATTGCACACACACCCCCCCCCCCCCCCCCCCACAAACACGCACACACAGACACATGCAGTATTTTTTAAGCAACAACTGAAAGAGGCTGCAGTAAAGGCCTGGAAAAGCATTTCTAATGAAGAATGCAACAGTCGGGTGTAGTTAACAGGTCGCAGAATTGATTCAGTTATTGCAAGTAAGGGTTATGCCACCATATATTAAATTCTATTCACTTTAAGTTAATAATGTCCGTTACATACTTTTGCCCACTTGAAAAGTGGGAGCTTCAACACAAAAGGTGCTCTGTCCTGAGTTGTTCAACACATCTAGAATGCAAAAAAAAACAAAAAAAACATGCAACAAAAAATAAAATTAAAAAAAAGTAAATATTATCTGATATATAGTATATCTAATGTATAATATAAAAAAGATTTATTTTTTTTAAACATGTAATGAAAGCTGGAATTCTGAACTTGTGTGTGATAGTCATCTTTTGATTAGAATGGAAACCCTTCATTCAGTATGCAACAAAAACAAAGGAATTTACCTTGCCATTACAATACTTTTGGAGTGGACTGTATCTTATGTTAAAGAAATATACTATTTATTAAAAACTAACCAGCTATTCTGTGAAACGGTTAATTTCAACTCTTCCCTGAAAAAAATCTTCAATTTATGATGAGGGATTATTATTTTATAGTACTTTTTAAGGATATTTCTCATTAGCTACAGTAGCAGCAATTTTTGGGACAGTCACGTCATCATTTAGTGGTGCAACGGATCACAAAGGTAACAGTTCGGATCAGATCACGGATCGGATAATTTTTTTGGATCAGCAGGAAAAAAAGAAAAAAAAGAAATAGTACTTTGTCTGTTTATTTTGTAAAGCGCTTTTCCATTAAATTAAAAGAAAAATCCATTCAAAATGTCTAATATAGCCATGTAGGATTTTGTGTCTTCATTTATTTTGTAAAACGCCTTTTCCCATTAAATACAAATTTAAAAAAAAATCTATTTAAAATGTCTAATACAGCCGTTAGGATTTAGGAACACAACTTTTAAGTGCAATGTGAGGCAGAAAAAAATCATATTTTTACCTCAACATACAATTTCAGGCATATTCCCTTTAAGCATGGAGAGTGAATTATAAATTAGCCTTGGTCCAGAATATTGAAAATGAATTAAAGTAGTAGTTATACACATTTACAGCTTACCAGCCAGACACTCGTTGGTCATGCTAACAGCTAGCCACTTACGACGGAGACTTCCACCGTATCATACAATGACGGCGTAATTAATTGCAGTTTGTTTAGTGTCCAAAATTAGCTAATGAACTTGAGTTTGGGATAGCGTTGTGTTGGTGTTAGTCGCAACTACCATGACAATCAACTCCGATAAAGAAACCTCTGAAAGGGAAGTCAAGCTAGTCATCACGCCACGACATGGGCGAACTTCAAAGTAAAAGTGTACTCAGGCTATTTGCATTGCCGTCAATGTATTACTGTATTTGGTCAACTTTATTTTGAAGTTAGGCTTAGCGTGTTACGTATGTTTCAGCTTCCTTGACGTGTATTGACTGTGAATGCGCACTTTGTTTTTGTTTTGTTCCCCCCTAACCCACCCCGCCCCCTCTTGAGCAATTTGGATTTTCCAATTGTTTCAACCTGATTTTGTTGTTTAATCTGAACCATTACATTTTATATGAAATAACAGGTGTAGGTTTAGCATTTCAATGCATTGTTCTTTTTTTCTTTATTTTATTTTATCATTTGTGTAGTCAAAACCAAATTAAAAAGAGTTTTGGGTAAATTCATGTAGGTGCAAAAGTAAGCGAACCCTGAGCTGCATTGCTTAAAACAAACAGTCAAGTAGGATCAGGTAGGACAAATTGGTAGCTAAACTAAACACTGAAATGGACTAATGAAATGAGAGAGGTTTAGCGAAGAAATTGTGCATCACTGACTGAAACAGAGACAAAACCACATCACTTTAGTCTTACCCAGGTGAACTCATACAGGTCAGTCATGCTAAGAGGAAGAGCAATCTCAGGGGACCTCAGGAAGTGACAGCACATCTGTCTGGGGATAGCTATAAAGGCATCTAAAAAAATTTTTTAGCTTCATCATTCCACTGTGAAGCAGATCATCTGCAACTAGAGAACACTGAAAATTACTACAATCCAGCCTAGAAGTGGAAGACCTTCTAAAATATCACCAAGAACCACAAGACAAATTATAATTCAGGTGAAAGCCAACCTGTGCATTACATCGAGGGATTAGCAGACCTCTTTTGCTGCATCTGGGACACATGTGCATGCTTCAAAAATCAGAAGTAAATCGACAAGGCTTTAATGGAAGGCTTGCTAGGTAGAAGCCTCTGCTCACAAAAAAGATCAAAGCTGCCCATCTCAACTTTGCCAGAAAGTACCTGGACAAACCTGAAGCTTTTTGGGAGTCCCTTCTGTGGACAGATGAGTCCAAAATTGAACTGTTTAGTCACAAACAAAACAATGTTTGGTGAAAAGTCAACACTGCATACCAGCAAAAGAACCTTCTCCCGACAGTGAAGCAGGGTGGTGAAAATGTTAAGTTCTGGGCTGGCTTTTCATCCTCAGGACCTGGACAACTCCACATAGTCCAGGGAATCATGAATTCAGAGGAATATTGTGAAATCCTGGATCATAACCTGAAGCAGTTATTTGTGAAGTTACAGCCTGGTAGAAGATGGATCATGCAACATGACAATAATCCAAAGCATTCCAGCAATACAACCAAGGAATGTCTGAAGAACAACAAGATTCATGTTCTGGATTTTCCCAGTCAAAATCCTGACTTAAATTATTTTAAAATACTGTGGCGGGACCTGAAGCGGGCAGTTTATGCTGGACGCCCATCCAACCTCTCTCAATTGGCTGCATTTTGCAAAGTAGAGTGGCAAAAATCCCTCAAAGTAGATGTGAAAGACTGATAAGTCACTAAAGAAAGTGTTTGGATAAAGTTCTCATTGCAAAAGGAGGTGCAATGTCCGAATAAGTGAGAGGTTTACATACTTTTGCACCCATGAGTTTTTCTTAAATCAACCACTTTTGCTCAATAATGAATGACAATATTATCATTATTTTTGTTCAAGTCTATTATTTTTAATGTCAGCACTGTAGATTGGGGTATGACTAAACATTTAATAAAGTTATTTTAATATTTTATACAAAAAATCTGACCATGCCTGCAGGATTCACAAACTTTTGAACAGCACTGTATGTAGGACTCAAGTTACCAGTGTGTGATTTGTGGACGATCCCTAACTGGACGGTAATCATCCGGCCAACATTACTCGCTCTGCCAGCTACATTTTGTTGTGCTCAGCGTGCTTACCCCTATAATAGGAGAAGTGACCTCCCACCACACCACCCCAAAGGAAGGACATGAAACCTGACATGCTGAGGATTACGCTGATCACAATTGGCACAGTATTTGGCGATAGAAGACAGCATTTTTCTTGCTCATTACGTTAGCAAACTCGCATTCAAATGAACGAAGGTGGCTGTTGTTTACGCACCTCATACATCATCGCGATCACGTGACTGGATAATGGCGCTGCCTAGGGTATTATTTTTTTTATACTGAATCAGCTTTTCTTTTTTTTTATCAGGGAATAAGATGCCGGAGATATTTGCACTTTTATTATTTTGACACAGCCTGTTACTGGAAACACATACTGAAAAATGAGAGTTCAGAAGTAGGGTTTCCATCCATCCATTTTTATTAGAACTTTCAAGAAATGCGAAAATAAAACTGAATGGAAATGCTAGAAATTCGAAAAAGGGCCCAAAATTCACAAAAAAGTTTGGAGGGGGTGGATTTTGAAGCATATTGAAAAAAGGTAAATGCGAATTTTGGCCATGGAGACAGGTTTTTGGAATTGATTAAAGAAGGGACTATAAATGCAATTTTAGATGGAAAACAGCAAAGAAACACTACGGTTTATCAAAAATTACAAAAGCAAACTCATATGACGTCATCGCACGGTGCAGTCGCTTCTTGGTCTTCTTCTTCTTTTAAATTACTGGTGTATATCGGCACCTATAGCAGCGGAGTCCCGTCTCAATATTCGCAAAAGAAGAACAGATGTTTTGCGCATTTTCAGTAAATTTGCTTTAAAAAATTCGAAATAGTTGGATGGAAACCCCAATAGTGGTGTATTGCTTTAAAATACATTTAAATACATGAGACTGTGGAAAATATGTAGAAAAAAGAGAAGTGCATTTGTGGGCCATTGGGGTAACATCACTCACCAATTATTGACCTGTAGAAGTGTCAGATTTGTCTGACTGGCTATCTGTTTCTTTTCATCCTCTGTTGGATAAGGATGCTACAGAGGAAAGGATGAAGACATTTTGTTGTTTTTGTATTTCAAGATTTAGAAATAACCTGACAGATATAAACTCACCCCAATGTGCTGAAAAAGCCATGAGCGCATGACGTTTGTGGCATGTTTGGGTAGAACGCCACGTTTGTTTTTTGTCGAGCTGTCATCGTGAGTGAAGAGGTTTAAGTCCTGGTGAAATCGCAGCTGTAGCTGAGTGAACAGAGTTTAGGTTAGCCAAGCACAACTATACCATTACAACTTGGATTTCAATTGTGATAAAACATACTTGACTAAAACAATCTTCTTCATAAGAAGTGTGTTCACAATCAGCCATCTTGAAATTTGTAATTGTAATTTTCCAAAGGGACTTTGAAACTGAAATTGAAATGGTTGGCGAGGACCATGCCAACACGCTAACCTTAATCGCGGTCCCTATTAAGTCAAAGTGTTTAAAAATAATAATAATAATTGCATTGTTTCAATAAGATGCTACTTGGTATTTTGTATAATTACTAGGGATGGGCGAGTACTGATACCAATATCGTATCCGGCCTATACCAGGCCTTATTTCAAGGTATCGGTACACACGACAATCACCGGTACCAGTATCGACCGCCCTCTTATGGACGTTTTACAATCAGGAACTAGAAATTTGAAGAATAGAAAATTGCCATTCATTTCATGCAATTTTATGGGAAATGTCTCCTGTAGCGTCCCGCTCAGTGTTTTCCACACCATGATCTCGCAGTTCTGTAGGAGGTGCTCATAATGTTTACGGAAGACAGACGCCCGGAGTTGTTAATATTACTTTAAAAACATCTCCCTTCCCTCATCGGGCGCGTTCGGGCATTTGGTGTTGGTGTTGTGTGCGCGCTATTAACTTGTGTTATGGTGCGGACGGATGGATTTCAACGAGGACGTGCGTCGTATGCCGCTCGATTACTCGTTGCCCGGGTAACGGCCATTTCTCATGAAACGATATGGGACGTGTGTTAAAAGGCGGCACATTGGCTCCATAACTGAATCGCTTTGTGCTTAAAAAGACTTGTTATCCCCTCCGGAGGCAGCTCCAACACGAAAGCGAGTGGCCCCGTACTTCCTACTTCCTTTTCTCCGTGACCGGGCGGGGGTCACATGACTACAGTGAATGCACAAAAAGTGTTTCCATTACACTTTTGGGAAATACTTCTATTTCGTCTCAAAAACCACCTCGAGACCGTAAAAACTTTTTTGCGATATTTGAGTTTTTTCGAAAATCATGTGTTGCCATTTCCAGCTTGCTTTTGCGCAACTTGCCTTTTACGCAAAACTGAGGGTAATGGAAACGCAACTACTGATCTGTATATACTACTGGATAGCCGATAGCTCATACACGTCGCCCATGCAAGCCGTTGAAGCGACAGGGCGGCCATCTTACGCCTCCCATCTCGCAAGCAGACTACTGTATGAACTTGCGGTGCACCAATCACAATTTTCTGGCCGATCGCCGATCATTTAAAAAGTCTGACCTAACAATCCCGATTTTTTTCCGATCCCGATTTTTCCCATAACAAGCAGCATACACCTTCAGTGTTCCAGTTTTTTTTTGGGGTGGACAACGTAATAAATACAATAATGCGGGTTGTTTTAATTGCACACAAAGTAGTTCTCCCAAATAAAAATGAAAAGCAAATTTGTCATCTCAGCAGAAGAGGACAGTGGCTGACTTTTTCAGACCTCTGAGAATGGATGAGATCAGTGGAAAAGATTTATTTATTTTCAAGGGATCTGCCAATCACCGATCCCCCAAAATTAAGGAAATCAGGGCCGATAAATCGGCTGGCCGATCGATCGGTGCACCCCTAGTATAAACAATACGTATATGTACGGATTAGACACGTACAGCTCGTAGGCTAGTATATATATATATATGTCTATATATTTCGATACTTTAATGTATAGGATCGTATGCCGAGAAACATTTTTGGGAGGAGTAATATGGCAGCCTCGCGGCTTCAAACGTCTTGACCTATTGGCTATTCAGATCAGTGGTTCGTCGTCTTCGCTGATTCTTCTTTCGCTTTCCCTTAACTCCCTGTGGCTGCGCTACAGCGCCACTCCAGACTTGGCATATACATTACAGCCGTTAAACGTCCTCAGTGTCTTCTTTTGGACACACGCATGTCTTGAAACATTTGTGTATACAAGATTCTTTTGAGGAATGATAATTCCAGGCCCTGGAATTATCCCTGAATATTATCTCTTTAACCCCCACAAAGCACTTTGTACAATTTATGCTCGCAAAGCAATTTGTGCTTTGGGATTGTGTATTCACATCTTAAACAACATGGTGTTGTAAGTTTTAGGGTTCAATATGTGTGTTTTGTGCTGTCCCGATCCATTTTTTTCACTTACGATACAATATTACAGCCTTATTCGATTTATTTATTTATTTTATTTTAACATAAAATAAGTGCAAAAAATATGGTGTCACTGAGTAATGTGTTATCATTTTTACTAGAATGCACAATATGAAGTGTAAAATTACTTCTTTTTTTTTAAGGGGGCACATTCACATCAAAACAAAATATTTTATTTTATTTTACGTTTTATTTCGCCTTGAAAGAGACTGTGACGTGCTGTACCAGATGCACAGGTTTGTCTTATGTACACATTTGAAATAGCAGTGTGTTTCACATTAACAGGGCTTAAAGTTAAAAAAAATCCTGAGCCTGAACTTTTTCCGTGGAGCAGTGTTGCAGTGTCCAACGAGCATATTTGTTGTTCGACCGACATCTAGCCATTACTATTTGATTCGTTGCTGTGGATGGACAAGGCATTTGGGAAACTCTTGAAATTCCCAATGGCCAATCCTCGCCAAATGTCAGGTCATCTCTCTTTCATTATCATTACTATCCATTTATATTATGTATAGTACAGTATAGCACTGCGGGTTGCAGTCCCCTCTAGTGCTGCAGCTATCGAATATTTTGGCATTCAAATATCCTACGGAAAATTCTATTGAATAATCAGGTATTTGGATAAAAATATTTTTGCATGGTGAAAGAACAATTATGAATACAGAAGACATTAAAATATATTTCCACTTACTAATGATCGACCAACTTTCATTTCTCTCTTTTTTTTTAAACTAAAATCTAAATTGTGTTTAACAGCACATTATTTTCCTCTCTAGAATGTTCGGGCGATTTTAGACAAATCTCTCCCCATGGATTTTGGAATGACCTTCTGTTAAATATTAATCAACCTCTCTATCCACTTTTAAAACACATCTTTGTTCTTTGGCGTTTGACTCGGCATGAGACTCATCATTGTTTCAATGTTTTATGGTGCCTGCTGTATTTTGTTGTTAATTTATTTATTTTGTTTACCTATTTACCTACTTGTGTCATTTTATTGACTTAAGATAATTAATAATTTATTTGGTGTTGTTTTTGTTTTACCTGTCTTTATTCCATGACTGATTTTTACTTCATGTACAGCACTTTGTATGAAATGAAATTCCGAGTTTTTGGTCTGAGACAAAGTGACGTCAGAACCACAGTTGTGATTTTGTCGACCGTCAACTGCACAATTGAATGAGCTCAGTTGATTAAACTAATCTCTAGTAACGGCAACTGTGTCTGTCAGCATCAAAGTGTGCAATCATCACGTCGATTAGACTGTAGAAAAGTAGTCCGATGACTCTAGCTGTAGCCACTAGCACCGTTAGCACGCTGACACTGTAGATGCCCTAAACACTGGCAACAGGCACCGTGCAATAAAAATACAATGTCAGCGTAATTAAGTCTTCTTTTAATGCCCTTAATTGGCGATCGAACGTGACTTCTGTACGAAGTTGTTTTGTTGACTTTGGCCGCAACTGTTTACGCCGGCAATAAGAACGGCAGACACACGTTTCGCAGGACGAGTCAAGTCATCTGTTGCGCCGCGACTGGCAAAACACTCCCGGGAAAAACTTAAAAATAAATGCATCCATTGGCATTGCGCTCCACATATTACTTGGTATGGGAAGGTTTATTTTGAAGTTGGCCTTCTCTCCGCATTGGCGGTGTTTTCCATACGTGTCAAATATTCCCCACATGTATTTGTTTACTTCGCTGGATTTGTCATTGCGCTAGTGGCTCTTACGCCGGAAATCCGGCACCGTGCCGAGTACTTTAAGCTCTGCATTAAAGCACAATTTCAACTTTGCAACCTTTTATTGGACAAACAAATACATTTCCTATTTTCAACAGCCAAATTTAGTTTTTTCTTTACTTTCTGGTAAGTACCAGAAACAATTAGAAGCATTTTATGCATGATTTAATTTGGAATAAAATTTGAGTGATTTATGATGATGATTGTAAGGTTTATTCCCTTTTTAAACACTCTGTTATTAAAAAAAAAAAGAGAAATTAACATTTGCGTCAGTCTTTTGAGGTAACGCCAACGTCAAAGATATCATAGAAAGAGAAATGAGAAACCTGATTGTTTTGGACACGTAGAGTCCCCGGAGAAATGGCCTGAGTTACCACCTGGCCTTGATGAGTGACAACTGTTACAGGCTGATACACCGTACCACCTGGGAGGAATGCACAAATGCATATACAGTAATGGAGGTGTTGGAGGTTGAAAGCTTTATCACAGTGCCGTTATCTACATGACAATATCTAAACTGTAATTCTATAGTAATAGGACAGTTACCTGTCGGTGTATTCGTATGCCATGATGACATACCTGCAACCACCTGGGTGGGATTTACTGCTGTGACGGTGACATTCCCTTGTTGCAGGGCTGAAGCCGGCACCACAATTTGACCCTGAGGACTCCCTGAGATGGAGCAAGGGACCTAAATAACAAAGGGCCTTGGATTGATTTTCATAACTGATAGCCGCAGAATAACATTATGAGAGTGACTTGATGCAAATCACTGACCTGGGATTTGGTTGGTGAGAAACTTGGGGCCTGGGTTTGAACAGGGGAGTAAGGACTACCAGGCTCGCCACTCAGTAGGGTCTCACTGTTCATCTTTGTCTTGAGGCAAGCGATGTATCGGCTGCAGAAGTCCTTACACAGGTCACTCACCTTCTCCAGCTCCAGCAGGTGGATTCGCAGCACCTGGATGGCTTTTACCATCTGCAACACATAAAAAAGTTGACCACATTTAAGAAAGTGTCTCCAATTGGTGCGTACACAGTAAAGCAGCAATGTAAACAATCCACATAACATAAGCTGACCAAAGGTGAAACAGTCATTCGTTTTACATAATTTCACCTGTAATGCTGCACGCAAATGGAATAAGCTACTAACAGAAGTGAGGTCAGCCCTGAGTGTAAATGGTTTTAAATATAGGTTAAAAACGTAACTTTTGTCCCATACCTTTGATTAAAAAATTTTTTTTTTAGCATTTTAAAAACAATTTCACAGTATGGTCTTTTAGTAATGTTATAAAACTTGTATTTCCTTACTTTCATTTCAAATGTTTTACAAGTCTTACGTTAATGTGTTTAATGTTTGGCATTGTTTCAGTGTTTCTGGTGCCTGCTGTATTGTGGGTTATACATTTTATATAATTTGTTTTATTTACTTAAGTACTTATATTTATTAATAAATTTATTGTATGTGTTTGTATTTTGTTTTACCTCTCTGTATTGCACGACTGATTCCATGTACAGCACTTTGTATGCAGCGATGGTTTTAAAAGTACAGTACACTTATCATAAACTAACAGCTATTTTGTGAAATAGTTCATTTCAACTCTTCCCTGAAAAAATCATCAATTTATGTTGAGCGATTATGATTTTATCTGACTTTTTAGGGATATTTTTGCACTAGGTCAATAGAGTGGCCAGACGTCCAAATTTAGGCCGGACAGCCCTACTTTTCAGTGATTAGTCCGGCGTCCTGCGCAACTCTAAGCCGGCCGCTGGTTTGTCCGCCTTATAAAGAGAATGAGCTGATTGAAATGGTTGATTTTATGGGACCCCACATCAGCCCCACCCCCGTTTGTCACAACTGGTCTGCGCATGGCAAACCGCATGGCAAACCGCATGGCAAACCGCATGGCAAAACATGCCTCTAAAACCTATGGGTGACTTTTGTGGTGAGGTAAATACTTCCCTTTGCTAGGTTGGCACAGCCAATGTCTGTCAAAATTGCACTGGGGGAACATCGGAAGTCAACTGGATCAACCAAAGGTTATTGTTTTTGGCAATAAAGAAAAAGGATTGCTGTAAGAAAACATCTTGAGTCTGTCTTTAGAAACCAAACACCAAATTCGAAATCTTGGGGTGCTAATAGACTCAGCAATCATATCAAACCAATCACTAAAACAGCCTTTTACCAGCTGAAAAACATCTCAAGACTGAAGGGCTGCATGCTCCAAGCAGACCAAGAGAAGCTTATCCATGCTTTTATCTCTAGCAGACTCAATTATTGAAAAGAACATCAGACATTTGCAGCTTATTCAGAACGCTGCAGTTCGGGTTCTGACAAAAACAAAGAGATCAGAACTTATCACTCCAGTCCTCTTACACTGGCTACCTGTCAAGCGTAGAATAAATTTCAAAATTCTGCTTCTGAACTATAAATCACTGAATGGTTTGGGTCCTGAATATATTCAGGAAATGCTGATTGAATACAAACCTAGCAGGGCTCTGAGATCTGCAGACTTGGGTCAATTAGTGGAACCCAGAGTTCAAAGTAAACCTGGTGAAGTTGCATTTAGCTGTTATGCTGCACACAAATGGAATAAGCTGCCAACAGAAGAGAAGTCAGCCCGAGTGTAAATGCTTTTAAATCCAGGTTAAACACTTTGCTTTTTTCCTATACCTTTGATTAAGGTCTTTTAAACATATTTAAATCGTATTTAAATGTTTTCAATTATCTTAGAAAATGTCTTTACTCTAAATGTTTTTAAAGTTTGCTAATGTTTTAACATTGTCATTGTATGTTCTGTTGGTAAATTTTGTAAGCTACTTTTGTTGTCTCTGCTTTGCTTCTGAAAGTTGCTGTGTTTTTTGCCACATTGAATTGCCTTGTGTATGAAATACGCAATAGAAATAAACCTGCCTTGCCTTAAACACGCTTAAATGCACTTTGTAACATTCCAAGTTCAGACATAACCAGAATCAAATGTTATTTATGTTTTTTTATGCACTTTGAGAGATGCCTGGGTAAGATGTGACCAAAATTATTATTTACATGTATTATTTTATTTTTATTTGAGTGAAAAAACACCTCTGGTTCTGGTCAATAACAGCTTTGTTATTGTGTTTTTTCCTGTTTTCGATATGCCTTTGCTATGTTTCCGAATTTAAAAGGGAGATGAATTAAAAACTGACTATTTTTCATCCATATTGGGTTTGAAATGTGTCATTATCAGCTGTTTACTAGGCGCCTAATGTGTCTGGCCGGCTACATTTCTTGATTTGAACATTTGGCCCAACTAAATTAGTAATTGAATAGCCCCGTTTTAGAGGTTTCCCTCCTATTATCAGGCCCTTGCAGAGCTTGCTTGATGAGCTGATCATATGAATCAGGTGTGTTAGAAAAGGGAAACATCCAAAACCTGCAGGGTTCCGGCCTTTGAGGGCCGAGTTTGCCCACCCCTGCAGTACAGTGTTGCCTCACTTTTATCCACGGGTGATACGTTTCATGCCCGCCCGCCATCGGTAAATTTACGCGAAATAAAGGTCATATTAAAACATTTATGAAATTGCATAGCACCGATCAGGCAGTGTCGTAAAACTTGATCGACTCTGCACATGCGCATGTCACGTGGAACACATTTTGCAACTGGACATTTGCACTAGGCTTTAAAAGATCAGGATTTTTGGGGCTGATCACGATCGCACAACAGCGAGTTAAAATAAACAATTTCCAATCACTGATCCGGTCATAAGATGATGTAACAATTATAGACCAGTCACCCTCAATTTTTTTCTTTTCTTCCTTCCCTTAACATTTCACTCTTGGAAATATGCGCTTAGTCCTCTATCCCTTTTTACTTAAACCAGAGACAGTCCAAAAAAGATTACACTCTTTTGAAGTCAACCACAGGCCATGTCACCAGGATGTGAATGTTTGTTTTTCACCAGCCAGAACCACGAGTTTATGGCACCAAAGTATTTTCTCGGAAAGCTTCATCTTCACCCCTGCTGACATTGCAGACTGGCTGTCTGCAAACTCTTGTAAAAGTCATAAACAACATGGGCCAAAAGGTCCGTTGGAATCCTGGTCAGAACATTCCAGCCTTCTTGGAGGTTACACGTGAGCAGAGCGCCTTCAAGTGGTTACGATCGTAACTGCCCTCACATGAAACACCTATAATCCACAAAGGATTCTTACACATTTCACATAAGACATTCATCACATACAAGTGAACTTATGCACAACTGAATGTTTCACATCATGTATGTTGCTGAAAGAGGAATGTCATGTAATGTATTTCAACAGGAATGATGATGGTAAATCAAAAGATTATTTAGTTACTCCAGAAATAACTAAATGATCTCATGATGCATTATTAGTTGATATGTTTTGCTTGGAAGAACTTGACTTGCCAGCCTTACAAAATGTATTTATTAATTATTCATTCTTTAGATAATTTGGAGTTTAAAAGTCTCTGACTTGGGTTGAGCCAAAAGAGAGAACTGCGTCGCACCCCCTTCTTGACGGACACGCCCCACAATTTTAAAACAGCCGGCGCAAACTTTGTTCATCGCTCTCGTTTCCGGCCCGCTGTTCCTGCTTCATTCACCTTTTTCACCCCGTCTGGCCCAGAACTGACAAAAGGACTCCCCGGTGCCGTGCCACGTTTCTCAACCACGTGGCATCTCTGTTCCCTGAACGACCAAATGTCTCGGACTTGGCGATCGCACCGAACCGCCGCCGTGCACCAAACCCCGGCGCGCGCCCTCCTGCCAGATGGGCTTTTTGCCTTTCATTTTTCTTTTTTCCTTTTTCTTTTTTGGGGTGTTTCGTCCTACCTCGGTGCCACAAAACCGCCGACGAATTTTTCCATGACCCCATGTGTCAACCAGCAACCACAGTTTGGACTTTGGCAGCGCGCAATCCCCGTGCGTCAACCAGTACCTGCTCCATCCTCCGAGCGTCCTGTTGCGGCGCGAGCTGGTTCAACGGCTGGTCTCCCTCGGGACGCAGGCACACAGCGGATCTCGGCCTCAGCAGCGGGTTTTGGGCAGCTGATACGCGGATCTTCTCGCGCGCCGAGATTACTACTCTGGCTGAAGCCCCCGCCCTCGCCTGAAAGCGCCATCCACCTTGGGCCTGAGCTGCGTCGCACCTCATCCAACTGTGGAACATTTTTATTTTTTCATTTTTGCCTTGCCTTTTTGGGAGCAATTTTTTTCTTCAATCGACCTTCCCTCCGTTAGCTCGATTGAACTTACTCCAGTAAGTTGCACGTCTCATAGCCAATTTGACATATCGCTGGCGCAACTTCCATTTCAAATATCTCACAGATTTGGCAAGTCAAACCTTTCCTTTCTACCTCGTTAAATTGTTCCTTTCTAATTTCTATTAGGTTTATTTGTATCCCTTTTCTTTCCACCGTATGATAGTTAGGTAGGCAGTGTTTTGATTCTGAATGTGTAACCGTAGTGAATAAATGCATGTTTAAAAAACAAACAAAAATCTAGTTCAGTCTCAATCGTGCTTGTGTCTGAGTGGATTAGTAATTATTTTATTAATACAAAGAACCACGAACATTCAATGTGGTGACTTCAGATAATGAATAAATAAATGAGGATTTGGATTTTATTTTTTGTGTTTCTCCAAAACTGAAAGTAAACAGAACGTGGTGCCCCTATAGGCGATTGAGGGAATTACGACTTTTTCAAGCGGCGATCAAATTACTAATTCCTCCAAAAGACAACATAAATTATCGCTACAATGACACAATATGTATATTTAAATAACTTGTTTATTTCCTGTTTATTTAAAAAACAAAATAAGGCTTTTTGCGGTCAATCAGCGAGTTTGCTGTAGTTCTTTTATTTGACGAAAATAAAATGGCTTTCAGACTTTTAACCAGTCAAAAAAATAATAAAAAACACACAAAGGCTATTACTTTGTTGGATGGTCGACGGCGCGAAGTCGCATCCCAGTGCAAAGCCTTTCTGCATCCATTGCCACAAAACGCAAGGATGCTAAAAATAGATTAGCTTTACGGTGCCCATATACACTAGCACAGAACAACTTCGGAGTGAACGAGGTTGTTTTTGCTGTAATGCCCCATTTGAGGACAACATAAAAATAAATATCACTACAATATAGTGGACCCCTGCTATTTGAATGGGATAGAGAATGCAAATGGAGAAAATCCCTGCGTAATTGACACCCATTAGAATGCATATTTTTAGACTGTATACAATATATATTTATAGACAGACAGACAGACAGACTTTATTCATAAAATAGATAAATATCAAGTTAATATAGATAGATAAATATTACGTTTTTGTTGGTATAACGTGAAATGGGGGGGGGGGTTACATTTATGTATGCAATACTTGCAGCAGCAAACACACCACACACACACGTGCACGCGCACACACGTGCACGCGCACACACGCTGTTATTATGAAACGACAATAATAACGATGCGTGACGTCAAGCGCAAAAAAATTTTTTTTCAAACGTGGCCAAAAGTTTTGAGAATGACATTCATATGAATTTTCACAAAATCTACTGCCTAATTTTTAATGATGGCAATTTGAATGTACTCCAGAATGTTATGCACAGTGGTCAGATTAATTTTAATTATTTTCTAAGCCCCTGCCATTTATCGGATCATCAAGAACTTCAAGGAGAGAGGATCAATTGCTGGGAAGAAAGCTTCAGGGCGCCCCAAAAAGTCCAGCAAACGCCAGGACCGTTTCCTAAAGTGGATTCAGTTGCAGGATCGGGCCACCACCAGCGTGGAGCTTGTTCAGGAATGGCAGCAAGCAAGTATGAGTGTATCTGCACGCACAGTAAGGCAAAGGCTTTTGGTGGATGGCCTGGTGTCAAGAGGGGCAGCAAAGAAGCCACTTCTCTCCAAGAAAATCATCAGGGACAGACTGATATTCTGCAAAATGTACAGGGATTGGACTGCTGAGGACTGGGGTAAAGTCATTTATTCTGATGAATCCCCTTTCCGATTGTTTGGGGCATCTGGAAAAAAGCTTGTCCGGAGAAGAAAAGGCGAGCGCTACCATCCATCCTGCGTCTTGCCAACAGTAAAGCATCCTAAGACCATTCATGTGTTGGGTTGCTTCTCAGCCAAGGCAATGGGCTCACTCACAATTTTCCCTAAAAACACAGCCATGAATAAAGAATGGTACCAAAACATCCTCCGAGGGCAACTTCTTCCAAACATCCATAAACAGTTTTGTGACAAACAATTCCTTTTCCAGCATGATGGAGCACCTTGCCATAAGGCAAAAGTGATAAATATGTAGCTCAGCGAGAATGACATCAACATTTTGGGTCCATGGACAGGAAACTCCCCAAACCTTAATCCCATTGAGAACTGTGGTCAATCGTCAAGAGGCGGGTGGACAAACAAAAACTGACACATTCTGACAAACTCCAAGCATTGATTATGCAAAAATGGGCTGCCATCAGTCAGGATGTGGCCCAGAAGTTAATTGACAACATGCCAGGGCGAATTGCAGCGGTATTAAGAAAAAGGGTCGACACTGCAAATATTGACAATTTGCATACATTTCATTTCATTGTCAATGAAAGCATTTGACACGTGTGAAATTATTGTAATTATACTTCAGTATATCATAGTAACATCTAACAAAAAGATCTAAAAACACTGAAGCAGCAAACCTTGTGAAAAACAATATTTTATGTCATTCTCATTTTGGCCACGACTGTAGTGTTGAAATAGTAAAGATGGTGAGTGGTGACTGGAGAGTGACACTTGATTTATGTTCAACAGTGCACTGGCTACCAGCTACAGCTACTAGCTTCTACACACGTAGCACGTAGCACTCCCCACCGACATAAACACACAGGTCTTCACGATTCACATAGGTCAAATATTTTGGTTTCTGAATGGCGAATTTCACCGAAAGGTGCGTGATTTTCATGCCCGTTGATGTTTACCAACGTGGTACCTTTCGGATGAGATTAGCCCACGTTAGTTGAAAAGTAAACCAGCGAATTGCAGCTGCACCCCCCTTACACACATCATGAAGATTAACGTAACACTTCTCGCAGCATCTACAAAATAAGAGTGTCCACATATTCCATCCATCAGGACAGCTTTATTGAGACTAGGTGTGACAACAACCATGCATACAACTCTGCGCAAATGACATTTTTGTCTGTCAAAGAGCGCACGGCTGTTTGTTTCTTCCTAATCAAGTTTTGAACATGTTCAATATTTCTCTGTGGCAAGAAAAACGGTTTGAGAGCATAAAGATCAGGGTTACTACAGATTTCTTAAAGTTAAATTTAAGACTTTTAAAGACCTATTTAAGATGATATACCCCCCAAAAATGTATACCTTTTTCACAGCCTTATAGGGAAAGAAAAACAAAATTTGTGAATGTGCGTTAAATTATTTCTTGAATGTGTAAATGTGGAATGTGTGCAGGATGTAAGAATGCAAACTTATTGAGTAGGCTACTCATGCGACACCACCACAGCACAGACACGGACCACAAACAATATTGCAATAATGTGGCATCTAGTTTGCCCAATGACTGTAAAAGCGATGTCAGGCTAAGACAAGGGGAGCTGAACACCGATAACGAGCATGGCAACTATTGTACGTGCTAAGCGTGAGTACAAATGAAAGGAGTTTACTCAACCATGCTTCATTTAATTTACATTTCCCTATATCTCTCGTCTAATATGAAACGGGTCGCACTAGTTACATGTAAACAAATAAAATAATAATAATTCTGCGTGACTGCGTTTGTGTAGTGCGGCTCTTCAGTGAACTGTCAGAGTATTTCGGCCATAGATCTCAACGAGTCTGACTGGGGCTGTGTTGCATTCTCAATGATCAACTCATCCATCCCATATATTTAGGCAAAAAACCAAAATCAGGGCTCGAGACTAACTTTTTGAGGTAAGACCAATTTTTTTTATTGGTTGCACCAATGCTAAAGTTAGTTGCACCAAATATTTTGACCACATCACATTTAAATTTTCATATGTAAATTTATGTCAGGAACATCACAGCAAGACTGCTTGCAGGAGTGTTTTATATATATTTAATAATATATATTACGCCTATTACTATTTTTAAATGTATATCTAAAATGAATGCTTTAAAGATAAAAATCACTCACAAAATTATTTGCTTAACAGTAACATTTCAACAATGTGCATTATCTGCACACATACAAACACCGTAATAATGAAAGTACGATGACAACAAATGCGTGACGTCATCTCCGTTATCCCAGTGACAAGTTTAGCTGTTTTTATTCTTAATGTGGTATTTAAATAGTAAAATTGTGTGTGGTTCACTGGTTTGTGACGAAAGGGTAACACTTTACTTACGTGAGCAGAGAAGCTGCTACCAGTTAGTTTCGCCATACGTACCAGACACCCCACCCACCCCCCATCCCCCACACACACACACGCGCGCGAACCTACACGATTCCCGTAGCTCACATATTTTGTTTTCTAAACAGCGTATTGCGCCAAAAAGGATTTTCATGCCTGTCGAGAATTACCAAAGCATGCACCTTGCAGATGAGCTGCTAGTGTAGTTCGCTAGAGTAAACTCCTGCTTGTTGCAAACCCCGTCCCCTCTCATCTGCCATTTATGTGGGCTGTGACTGAAGAAATATCATGAAGATTAACATAGCACTTCCTGCTGCCCCTACAAAATAAAAGTGCATACATTTAGAGCTGTCAGGACAGCCTTATTGTGACAAGGTGCAACAACAAATTCCATGAAACTGTGCATATCACATTTGTGTCTGTCAACGAGCACACGTCAGTTTTTTCTCCCCGCTTGATCTGTTGGGGCGACGGAGATATTTAATCCCCACATATGACAACATTTAAGACCCAAAGAACAAAATTCAATACTTTTTAAGGTATTATTTTCCAATTCGTAAATTCAATGCTTTTAAGACTTTTTAAGACCCAGCGGGAACCCTGAAAGATGGTTTGAGAGAGTGTGGCAAGTGGGGGGCGCGTCTGGGGTTTTGGGGGCCTGGAGGCGGCGGGGGCTGGGTTGTGGTGGGTGTGGGTGGGGCAGGGGGGGTCGTGGGCTGTGGGCCGTGGGCCGGTGGGGTGCCTGGTGGGCCTGCTGTGCCCCGTTCTGCTGCGTTGGGTTTGAGGCGCGGGCCGTGTTAGGGTGGGGGGCGCTCCTGGCTCCTGGGTTTGCTCTCCGGCCGGTGGCCCCTGCGGGGCCCGGGGGTTGTGCCTTGGCGCTGCCGCAGTCCTGGGGGGTTACGCTTGCTCTGTCCTGTTTTGTTTGGTTTGTTTGGTGGAGGTTTTCATGCATGTCAGATCCACCACACCAACATCTACCGAAATTCAAACACAATCTGCTTCTTGCTCTGGTCGTTGAATCGGTGGAGGCTGATGTCTGTGGATCTCACTCTGCTTTATCTATCCTTCCTTCCTTTCCTCAGTCTTTCCTTTGGTCTCTTGAGGTCTCCCAAATTTGTTGGAATTTAGATGTTTCTGGGGTTGGTGAAAGATTCTGGTTGGTAACCCGATGAGTAGGTGAATTATTATTTTTTTTAAAAAGAGAGAGAGCAATGATGATGATATGTCGAATCGGTAAGATTACCGAATGAATACTGAGCTCTCCCATGACAATAAAAAAAATAAAAAAATAAAAAAGATTTATATAGCGCTTTTTCAGAAACTCAAAGACGCTTTACATTATTCATGCACTCACACATTCACACTCAAGGGGCGGTAAACTATTTTAGTAGCCAAAGCTGCCCTGGGGCAGGCTGACGGAAGCGTGGCTGCCAGTGTGCGCCTACGGCCCCTCCAATCACCACTCATACACCAGTGTGAGTAGCACTGGAGACAATGTGTGTGAAGTGTCTTGCCCAAGGACACGACACATGATTTGGGGAGAGCGGGGATCAAACAGCCGACCTTCTGGTTACTGGACGACCTTCTCTACCGCTGAGCCACGGCGAAATTTGTGTGTAGACACCATTTTGTATTTTTTTGCCTTTTTTTGTACAAACTGTAGCTGTATTAGACTACAGTACATTTAAAGTGCACTTTAACTGTAAACTTTTTGACAGTTGAGCCCAAAGTCTTAATTTTCCTTGGCAATAAAATTATGTGAATAATTGGATCTGGCACCGTTTAGGCACTGATACCGTTTTAAAAATACTGATTAGGAACACGTATCAGGAGAGGAAATACAAAATCAAAAAAATTATACAGTTAACTATGTGTAAGAACTAAGCAAACAGATGTCCAAAACCCAGTCCTCGTGAAATGGTCTACTACCACTACTGCATTTGCATTCAACTTGTCAGACTAAAACAAAGAAAGGTTTAAAGGCAAATAGACTGGGTTATTATTGGTGGTCATAGGATGTAAGCTCACCAAGTTGTCAAGTTCTGGGTCTTCACTGAAAAAGGGCTTTCCGTCCTTCTCCTGAGAACGGACAAAATTCTCAATGTCCACATCAAAACTTGCAGAGGTGATGCATTCAGAACTGAGAGTGGACAGCTCGCACTTCTCAAACAGCAGAGCCAATAAAGGGAACAGGGGATGTCTGCAAAAGAGAAATATATGTGTCATTTTCACATGATTTGATCGATAACAGGAAAGACATACCCCACTGAATTTCCTTGTGAAAACCAATCAATTTTACTGATGTGTATACTTGAATTATTGGTAGTTATCATTCAGCTGTCCTGTGAATTAAAGATAAAAAGGCAACAAATAATAAGTAAATAATAAAAATAATACAGTACCTTAATAAAACGTAACTGTTTGTGAGAAAATGTATTCTAGAGTAATAGTTTTCAAACTTAATACCAAAATGTCTTTACCATTATGTATTTCTGAAGATGGTATTTATTTATTTATTTACTTTTAGACTTTGGGCCTTTTCCATGAAATCTAACGCAAATGCATCTTATGGCACTTTTCCATTAACCCCCAATGGCCTCACACCTTACCACCCCGCACCGCTTGTCCCAGCACCACACTGCATGGTCTCTTTTGCTTTTCCATTACAAAAGCAGGGCGAAAATGTTATAGAGGACCAGAAATGCCAACATTAAAAATAAATAAATAAAAGGGAAAATAAAAACGGATATAAAAAACTATAATTCAAAAATTTTATACAAAAAAGTAATATAAATTAAACAAAAAGTAACAAATTTTTTTTGAAATACACCGGTGCTTGTCAAAAAATTTGATTATCTTCGAAAAGTTGAATAATTTCCATAATTCAATGTCAAACTTTCATAGATTATAGATTCAGGGCGCACAATTTAAGTGAGTTCAAGTATTTATTTGTTTATCTTTACATTATTTGGGCTTCCAGCTCATAAAACCCACGAAAACAGGATTTCAAAAAATTTGAATACTGTGAAGAAATCACCATGCATATTTCTTAATGTTTTGCATGGAAAAAAAGGATGGACGGATGGATGGTATTTTCAAAACGATATGTTAATCTTCAGTAATTGGTTGGGAATCCCTTTGCTTTAATCACTGCCTCGATGCGCCTTTCTTGATGATGCTGTCAGCTCTTTGTTTTTGGATCTGGTGGCCCTCTTGATAATACTGTATTCATTTTCCTCTTGTAATAGACACAGACCCATGCACGCACACACCCCCAAAACATTTCTGCATGTATTTTACACTTGGTTGATGCTTCATTTTAAATAAATACTAGTGTCTATTCGAGTACTCGTATTTAAGAAATAAAAAATCCAAACTTACTCAACCGCACTAAATGAAAAATGCAATGCCGCAGATGCCATCTGCTTCTGTGATTGGTAATTTTATTGTAGCGCAGTAGTTGTGCACTCAACTGTCCTCCTTGTATTTAACTTGTTTGCTCCCAAAAACGTATAAATATGTTCTATTTTAAATGTTGCCATGGCCCCAAAAACCTATTTATATGTTTTTTTTGTTTTTTATGCTAGAGCATACAGAAGGCTTTGATGCAGCCTCTGAACTGAAGAGAACGCTTAAAGCAATGGTAGTTATTACAAAAACGTCCAGCAGGTGGCAGCGGGGTATAAGAGATCAACCAGGGCCATGTTGCAAAAAGCTCTTTTTGCGTATAGTATAGTGGATTGTGCACTCAACTGTCCTCTTGTATTAAACTAATTTGCTCCCAAAAACGTATAAAGATGTTCCATTTTAAATATTGCCATGGTCAATTACGGATGCCCACTTCGAATGACGGGAAACATTGACAGACGCTTATTTTACTGAGGAATGAAGAATGACAGACGAATGCAATGCCGTTCGGCTTAAAATATTAACGGATTGACGCTGATGGAAGGGTGTCCCGACTGTTGACAATTGCCAAATTGCGGACACTCAAAATTCATTGAGACTCCAACCTCTGTTGAAAATATTTATTTTCTACTTAGTATTTCATGTATTACAAGTGCTCAGTGTGGCGACCACCTGCAGCTCAGACAACATAAGCCTGATGAGAATATATCCAAAACACGCATCAGGATGTCGTAGCCCACCATGCTTATTGCAGCTGTTATTTGAGCTTTCATGTCGTCTATATCTGATGCAAGTTGTGCAGCATAAGCTTTTCTCTTCAACACCCCCGAAAGAAACAAGCCTATCTGAATGAAAAGGGGCTTCAGCGCTGAATGGTCCTCGCTCTCTGCGCTTGGCCTGTCAGATCCTTGATCCTCAGTGTGTTGCTCAAATCTGCACAAATTCAGAGCGCACCAAAAACAGGGTGTGGGTGGGCGCACTAGGTGCTCCGACTGGGGACTCGGTGGGCCAGTGCGTCAAGCAGTACAACAGAGTAGTGCTTTTGGAAATCATGGGGCAGAGCGCACTCAACCTGATACGAACACAAGCGCTCTCAAAGAGTAGTGCAGGGGAGTCAAAGTGAATTTCTGAACGTGCATGGCTTAGGAAAAAACTGTATTCTAAACATTTGCGCATACAATTGATTCAAGGAAATTTTTAACATGCTCAAAATGATCTTTTTGCAACATTCGCCACTCAGTGGGATAGGCGCTTCCAAGAAAAAATTGTGTCTTTCCAAGGCAAATACTGCATCACTACTGACAAAAGAACAAAAAGGTTCTGATCACTTTGAGGGATGTAACGATATCCAAACATCATGTTACGATATTATCACGATATGAAGGTTACGATACGATAATTATCACGATATTGTGGGGAGGTTGGCAATATAAAAAAAAAGGTCACATATTTTTAAAACACATTGTGCTTTTGTACATTACATCAATGCATATAAACAACCTACAATCTCTAATAACACTTAATATTGAGGCACTTAGTTGCTAATGCAAGCACACATTAAATTCCTAAACATATTGACTCGGTTCACGACGTGCATCACATATGTCAAGGTCACGGCCCACGGGCCGTGTAAAGTCTATTAGGCTCTCTGGATGACTTTTAATTATGATTAAAACCGGCCCGCACGCTTCAGCCGCTCGCTTGTGGTTTGCATGCGCCAGAACTACATTACCCACAATGCAACGGTTGCCGCGACTTAATTAAATGAAGAATTAAAACGAGTTCTTAAATCCCAGCAGGCTCTTTTCAGAAAAGGGAAAGCAAAAAGCGAGGCTGCTGTCAAGGCGAGTTTTATTGTGGAGAAGAGATCGCAAAATCTGCCCGACCATTTACAGAGGGAGAGTTTGTGAAACTGTGCCCCGACACCAGACATCTATTTTCAAACGTGAGCCTAAGCAGAAACACCGTTGCAGAACGCGTGAACTAACTTTCCACGAACCTAAAAGAACAGCTTGTGGGAAAGGGAAAATATTTCAACGCATATTCACTGGCTGTGGATGAGAGCACCGACAGCCTGACTCAAAACGTTGATGAACTTACAAAAGATTGGACACCAAGTGTCAGGCTCAGCCTCACACAAGTGACTTTGACATATGTGGCATAAAGTATATTTTCAGTTTAATTGAGTTATTTTATTTTATTTTACCTTTGCTTCTACTTTTTAGTTGATAATGCATGCAATTTGTTGATTTATTATTATTTCTTTGTGCAATTATATCCATATTAAACATGTTTTGAATGAATGAATACAATTTATTTCGATCAATCATAAAAGAAAAAAAACACACAGGTCAGTCATAAAAAGAAACATACAGACAGAAAAGCCATAGGGTGAAGCTCACGCTTATTTTTGCCTACCCTTTTAACAAAATCAGACCACACTGATTAACTCAAATATCATACATAAATGATAATAAAATTAACAAAAGCAAGATTCAAACATCAACTTAGTCTCATATTTTTCAATAACTTTACACTTTTAAACAAACGTTTAAAATAAAAAATTTGACACCCTTTTAATTGATCATCAAGGTGATTCCATACCTTCACACCACTATTAGTAATACATTGATCTTTTAATTAAGGCCTAGATTTTATTCTTTCAAAATGTACCTTCCTTCAGAGGTTGTGTCTATATTCTTTTATCCTAAACATATTCTCTATATGACTAGGGAGCTGTTTATAATACTATTTATACATTAAAAGTGCAATTTTATAATTAACCAAGTCCTCAAATTTCAAAGCTCTTAACTTAATAAATAACCCATTTGATGGTTCTCTACTATTTGACTTTGTGTGGGATATGCATTCCCCCATATTTCCAAACATTATATTAAGTAAGACAAAACCAAAGAATAATACAAAATATACAAAGCATGATGATTCAAAAGATCCTTCACCTTATATAATATGGCAATTGATTTTGTTATCTTTGATTTAACATAATATATATGCATTTTCCATTTCAAATTTGTGATCCAAAAATGTCATATCAAAAACTCTTTCAATTCCCCACTCCTATTCTTAATTTAACTGTTGAATCCATTTTACGATTACCAAATATCATACATTTTGTTTTACTTGTATTTAAAGATAACTTATTCAGGTCAAACCATTTTTTAACCAATTTCTTTTCACATTCAACATTGGTAATCAAATCATTTAAGTTGGTCCCAGAACAGAAAAAAGTTGTGTCATCAGTAAAAATAATTCAAATTAACAATTTTAGATACAAAACATACATCGTTCAAATACAAAATAAATAATTTTGGCCCAAGGATTGACCCTTGTGGGACGCCACATGTTACCTTTAAAGACACAGAACCATTTTGATCACAAGATACATATTGCCATCTATCACTCAAATAAAAACAGGAATGAGCTACTCATCTGACTCCATATTTATACAACTTTTGCAATAATAAACCATCATCTATCGTATCAAAAGCTTTTTTTAGATCAATAAAAATTCCTATTGAATATAATTTATTGTCTATTGCAGTGGTTACTTGATCCATGAATTTCATGAGAGCTAATCCTGTTGAAGGGTTTGCTCTAAATCCATACTGATAATCACTTATGATGCTATAATTTTCGCAAAAATTCTACAATCTACAGTAATTTCTGGACTACAAGGCGCACTTGGATATAAGACACGCTAGCTAAATTTGGGGAATACTACACATATAAGCCGCAACCGACTGTAAACCACAGGTGTTTTTAATGCTACTTTATTTTCCATAATGAGGGTGCAAATTGTCTCACTCTTGTTCTGTCTTTCTTACTGTATTTGGGCTCACTTGGTTTGTTTTGCTCTGCCTGACGCTCTTGTGCTTCCTTTATAGTGCGCCCCCTTGTGATCTGATGGATAAGCCGCACCTTTGTATGAGCCGCAGGGTTGAATGCAAGTGAAAAAAGTAGTGGCTTGTAGTCCAGAAATTACTGTAATCACAAATTATTTCTCCAGAATTTTAGAAAATTGTGGAAGCAGGGACACTGGTCTATAATTTGACACTGTATCTTTTTTCCCAGATTTATATAAAGGAATCACCTTTGCTGTTTTCATTTCAGTTTGACATTTTCCAGTTGAAAGTGACAGATTAAGTTTAGTTTTTGAAGGATGTTTACATTTGTGCCAATTTTTTTAAATTGAAAAAAAAAATTGCTTTAAAAGTTTAATTGTTAAATAATATACACTGTTTGTTCAGTTTTGTACAATTGGTAATGTGCAATCATAATTATATGTTTTAATGTTGACCCAATTTGGCCCTCTGTTTGTGCCTTTTTTTCTCTGTGATATTTGAGTTTGACACCCCTGATTACTTTATCTGACTATTAGCGTGGATTTTAAACATAGAGGGGCCAAACATGCCTTGTGAAATTTAAACTGCAACTACAAAAACTAACCAGCAGGGGGTGCAACAACTGCACAAATGGAAATCAACCTGACTATTTTAAAAGGAACCCCGACTGTTATGACAAATTTGCTCTATATTATTTATTTGGTTGTTACTAACATAACTATGAGATTCATTACTCAAAAATCATTTCCAGTTTAATACATTTAGTAAAAACTTTATTTGGACGTACGCCTTCATTGTTATTTACGTCGCAACACATTCAGTGCGTAGTGACGTAGAATGGCGGCGGTTCTCTGCCGAGCAATGTGAAACACTTATAAAGAAAGCAAGGTAAGCCTCGTAGCGTTCCTAGAGAAACAACATGTGATCGTAGCATTCCTAAAGAAGTAACATGCGATCGGGAGAGTCATCCTCCCCCACATTGCGCTCTCGTCATTCACCAGACGCATTCAAGAGTTTTGACCGTCCATTTAGGAATGCTACGAAGGCTTAACTTGCTTTCTTTATAGACGTTTCACATTGCTCGGCAGAGAGCGAGCCGCCATTCTACGTCACTACGCACTAAATGTGTTGCGACATAAATAAAAATGGCGGTGTACGTCCAAATTAAGTTTCTAAAAAAAAAAGCCAACTGGAATTGATTTTTGAAAAATGAATCTCGTAGTTATGTTAGTAACAACCAAATACATAATATAGAGCAAACGTGTCATGACAGTCGGGGTTCCTTTTAACAGATGTGCAGCTTTTAATAAGCAGCAGGACAGAAACATAAATGAAAAGTCTACAAAAAAATATGTTAGAGTGGGTGAGTCGAAGTCTGGAATTACATCCCATTAAAGTCCTTTATGACCTTAAATGAGCAGACCATGCTCAAAAATCCACCAATATTAGAGTTAAAACAATTCTGCACAGAGGAGTGAGCCAAAATTCCTCTACAACCATGCTGAATACTAATCACCATTTATAACAAATACCTGATTAGTTATTGCTGCTAATATTATGTTCAAGGGGAAACGGATAGTTCATTTTCTTACCCTTAATCGTCATATATAAGTTGCATTTTTATTCACTTTGGTTGTCGTTGTGAGATATTAAAAACATTTAAGAGTGATACACACACACACACGTCTTTGTATCATTGTGGGGACATCTCATTGACATGATGCACTTCCCCCTAACCCCAACCATCAAAAATGATTGCCTACCCCTATTCCTTGCCCTAACCTCAACCATAACCCAATTCAAACCTAAACTCTAAAACCAAGTCTTGACCCTCAAAAAGAGGTCTAAACTTGTGGGGCCCAGCAAAATGGCCCCACATGGCCCCACAACTCTGTGAAATCCCGAAATGTTGGCCCGGCTATGTAACAAAAACAAGACCACACACACACACACACACACACAGGACAAAAGGACACAGAGACTTGGTTGTACCGATATATGGAGGCTTTGTCCACGTCCATGGGCGTCTGTGGATCTGTGAGTGTCGGGCTGGGTGCCTCTGCTAACATTCCTTCAAACTTCTCTTCTGAGTCACTCTCTACCTTGGCTACACCTTGCATCTGCTAAAGATAAATAAAGCACAACCATTTATATCACAGCAAAAAGACAGCAACAGAATAGTACACTGACAGAAACTCTGAAAATAAAGGTTTTGAGCTAGTGTCATGATCACATCATGTGAAGGACCGAGGAGAGCCAGAGGGCAAAACTCATTAACAGAGCCTTGCTTCACTAGAAGCACCACCAGGTTCAGAATGACACAATCTGGTTACTACTTCCTAAACACTAAGAGACTAACAGTTCAGCTTTTATTTTCAGGCATTGAAATCTGCATCTAGGCTGGATTTGTACTGCAAGTCATTTGCCCCATTTCTATTTTCAGTATATCGCTGGCGTCAGGCCGAAACCTTGGAGACCCCAAAAACACAGACAGACATATTTGTTTAACCATTAACATTGCATCATCAAAGGGAGTAAGTCATTTTGAACACTTTATTTAGAGTAGTCAATAACTTGTAAAAGTAATACCCACACACGAGGATAGATTTTTGAAAAAAATATTAAATTTACCAAATTGTGACTTATGAGGTTTTAACCCGACGCCAGCAATATGCAGATTTCAAGTGACACATCTGCAAATTCACTGACACATGAAAGGATCATAGATTGATGCCCAAATTTGCATGCAATAAGTAAAATGTGAAATTGACTTTTTGCACAGGGCTTGACTTAACTCTGTGGCTAGAGGTTTCCTAGAATTACTAGCCAGTAGCCACAGTTTTGTTTTTGGAGAAAATAGGTTTTGGTGGACAACACTCAGAAAACCAGTCAGCACTGAGGAGGTTTTACTGATAGTAGAGAATCCTCTGATCAACTCCTTGGACTTGGAATTGAAAGAACGTTCACCTGAACAACTCAATGGCATTGAAGCATTCAGAGTACACAAAAAGAACTTGAACCAACATTACAGGAGGCACTGTGGTGTTTTACTGTGGAGTTAACAATAGCTACTGAATAGAAAGAATTACATCTTTTATAATAAAGACTGATAAATATACAATTACAATGGAAATTCAACAAGAGAGATGTACAGAGGAAGCAACGGAAGCTATGTTGGAACGACTAGAAATGACAATGGATTTAAAGGTCTCATATTATTCAACTTTTCAACATACTAAAATAGTTCTCAAATGTGTAAAAGACATGTCTGTGACATGCATTCGTCAAAATTGACTTTGGATCTAATACTTTTGTTGTCACTAAATCAGCCCAAAAAAACCGCTCTGTTCAAAACAGCCTGTTTTAGGGGTGTTTCACTTTTATGTAAATAGCTTAACCAGGTTACGCCTAGGCCATACCCTTGTCTCTCGAAGGGGCAGTGATTTCGGTCATGGTAGCCATGTGCTAATGTTGTGAATGGAAACGACTGGCCATGGGAGCAGAAGAAAAGAAAAATACAGACACGTCTTTTACACATTTGAGAACTATTTTAATACGTGGAAAAGTGGCATAACGTTTTACCATAAGAAAAAGTAGCATAACGATACTACAGAGACTATGTTGTAGCGTTAGTTTGTGATTGTTTAGGCAATGGTTATTTTGCCGTAACCAACAAATCTCCCGTGAACGTTATTTTGCCGTGAATGTCTCAGATTTGCCGTGATTGCTTGTAGACATTTACAAGCGGTTATGAATAACACAAATGTGCACATTTAGGCCACTGCGCGGTCGCAGCGTGCAAGCCGTTTCGTCGAGACCACTTAGCGGTCAGTTAGCATCACAAAGTCATCTCAACTAGGTGGCGAGTTGCCAGTCACGGCAAATTAACCACCGCGAATTGTATCTTGACAAAACAATACGCAACCGCTTCATATTATCCAACCATCGTCTGCTTTATCATATCTGACCTCTTGTAAACCAACAATCTCCACACAACAAATGTAGCTCCCCTTTCGGCACTAAAAACACAACAGTAATATGAAGGTGCACATCTCTTATTAGAAAGGATAGGAAGGAAGGCTAAATCAAAAATGTTAAAGGCACCAAACGCAAGTTAAGAACTTTTTCCAGATTTGCGACCCCTCTGGTGAAAAGCGGAATGGAAGCCAGCGACGTGCACGCGCCCAGAGTGCCGAGACGTTAGTGGTAGTTTTGTTGTGCATTGATTATCATAAATAGACCCGATCACATATTCGTGACAAGGTCTTACCTTTTTAGCAAGAAGAAAGCAAGCTGTGGGTCCCGTTTAATCATTTTTTCCACCTACTCTAATATTAACGCTGCTCCAATATTGATCCACGCCCTCTCACGACGCTTGTGCAACTTCAGTTTTGCCCTTTTTGGCACACTCGACAGTGTTATCCTTTCCTGTTAGGTATTTTGACCGTGGTCAAGGGGGAGATCATTATTTCACTCTACAGGAAAATAGAGGCAACAGCCATTGTGCCACAGTAGTGCCTCCTGTCCATTATGCAATTCTTAAAACATGTGTGGGTGAAAAATAATTTTAACACGTCAACGTTGCGTCATGCACCTTTAAAATTACATATTTCCCATTTGAAGTCGTGTCACACTGTTGGGACCGATCCATTATGTTTAAACGTGTTGCAAATCCAGCTCTGAACAGGCTATCACTAACAAAACAGTCCTTTGAGAAATGATGTCGGTACAGGTCCTTCAAAAATAAAATTAATCCACTGTCTTCTCAAAGACTTGAGACGAAGAAAGCAACCACTTTTTCCTGATCATTGTTTCCCCTCTCCACGGAGCATTTGCAAGCAGAGGGAGAAAAAGAAAGGAGCAGCCAGCTTCTCGAATTTCAGTGGGCGTGACAAACCTTTACCAGAGGTGGTGCCACTAACCTGAGGGGGTTGGGTCGAGTGCACTTCCGTGCCTTTTTGACGTCACTAAGTCACGGAAGTTTAATCTGCCCGTTTGAAGCACACATTTTAGAAAGGAGGAGAAAGCTAAAGAAGTCGCGGACTGACTTTTTTCATTCCTGGTTGGATTGTAGACAGGCCGGGGATGCATATTATTAAAGTTGCTCAGCAAATTTGAAAAGAACAGCTTTTTCTAGCAAGTGCAATTTGGAGAGTCTGTCTTTGCTCAGCTACATCATTTTTTATGATACTAGCAAAGAGAGCTACAGCACAGTGATTTACTACGATTAACAACAATAAATACAGGTACTGTACATTGTACCTTCATAATTGGAAAGACCAGGGTTATACCGCTCAAGCCAACCACCATTACATGCTAGAATTAACTTTGGCAGGTCGCATAGAGAGAATGATGATAGAATTACAGGTACAGCTCAAAGATTCTGTGGTCTAGAAGATAGCATGGCCGTGCAATGGCACATTAACAATGGAACCACAAAATTACGTACATTCATAGTCATCAGAGTTTCTGAAATTCTGAAAGTATCCACAGTTGCATAATTAAAACCTGATGATTATGCATCGAGAGGACAAAGTGGAGTCCTTGCAGAATCAAGACTGGATTTCTGGACCAGACTTAATAATAATAATAGTAGTAATAATAATAATAATAATGCATCGGATTTATATAGCGCTAACAAAGCACAATATAAATTGAAATGCGTCCACACCACAGACCTCAGAGACATGTTGGCGAATGGTACATTAAACAAAAAACACGGGGTGAGCAACTGAGCATTTTCTGGCGGTGCAATTGCACTTTATAGCCAATGTACAGTACTTCGCACCGGCGGGCACGGATGCATGCGGTGCGGTGCGGAGGACGCATTTGTAGGCTATTTGGAGCGGGACACAGTGCGGCGCACTTAACTCTTTGACCGCCATAAACGTTATAAAACGTTTAGTAAAAACCTACGGAAGGGCGCCGAGGACGTTAACTCTTTGACCACCATAAACGTTATAAAACGTTTAGTAAAAACCTACGGAAGGGCGCCGAGGACGTTAAAAGACGTTCACTATGTTTTTTTTTGAAACGGGTGGAGAAAAGCCTTGGGCAGCTGTGCTGAAAGTATCAAGCAGATCTGGTTAGTAAAATGACTCGTTTTGGCCCCTAGATGGCAGCGATGACTCTCTTTGCACAAGGTTGAATGGGCCGCCCACCGTGTACGTCAGTTTTTAATGCACCACATACACTCAGCAACATGCTTGGGTGGCGGGTGGATCGGAGCGTGGGAATATCATTTCCATCGGCTCCGGTTCACCTGCTCCTAATTTTAATGCACCACACACACACACTTGTATATACACTGGGGGTGGGGGGGTGCTGGGGGCGTCTGGGGTATTGGGGGCGTGGGGGCGGCTGGGGCTGGGTTGGGGTGGGTGGCGGGGGGTCGTGGGGGGGGGGGGGGGATGGGGGCCGGTGGGGTGCCTGGTGGGCCTGCAGTGCCCCGTCCTGCTGCGTTGGGCCGGGGGCGCGGGCCGTGTTGGGGCGGGGGGCGCTCCTGCTCCTGGGTTTGCTCTCCGGCCGGTGGCCCTGGCGGAGCCCGGGGGTCGTCCTTTGGCGCTGTCGCGGCCTGGGGGGCCCTGAGGTGTTGCGCTTGCTCTGTTCCGGCGGGGGTCGACGGCTCCCCTCTTTGGTGGAGATTTTCATGCATGCCAGATCCACCACACCAGCATCTACCGAAACTCAGACACAATCTGTTTCCTCCTCAGGTCATTGAATCGGTGGAGGCTGGTGTCTGCGGATCTCACGCGGCTTCGTCTGTCCTTCCTTCCTTTTCTCGGTCTCTCCTTTGGTCTCTTGAGGCCTCCCTGATTTTATGTTTTTTGGATTTGTTGGGGTCTGGATGTTTCTTGGGCTGGGGAGGAGTTCTGGTGGGGGGTGTCTGGTCGGTGCTGGATTTCACCTTCCTTGGTTTTCTTCGGTCCCCTCGGGTCTCCTGGTGTTCGGTTTAGGTGAACGGTATGAGATTTTTTCTAATAGGTTTTCTGGTGAGCTAACAAATACACGCACGCACGCACGCACGCACGCACATACACATACTCACCCACACACACAAAAAAAAATAAAAAATATATATATATATATATATATATTAAAAAAAAAAAAAAAAGAGCAATGATGATGACATTTCCGAATGAACAATACTGAGCTCTAGAAAAAAAAAAAAGAAGACGTGAGGCGGAGCTAGAGTGTTGAGGAGACATGGCTGATCATGACACAATGGCTGATGAAGCAACTGGTTGCAAGCAGCTCACGCTTGAGCATTTTTTTCAAAGACGGAAAGCATCGATCAATACTAAAAAGCGCATTGATGTCGACGATGATGATGACTCCGAGCTTGACGCCAAAGTTGGAAGCCTTGACGCGACCGTTATGATCACGTAGTAAGCCTCACCGGCTAGCGCGGCTAGCGCTGCTAACGCCGGAAAACGCGCAGCACAACCGACCGGGTATTCGATCGGGCGAAGGAGAGTTGTCGAAAAGCATCGACCAATGCACATTGATGATGATGATGATGGTGAATCCCGATGATGATGGTGAATCCCGAGGTTGATGCCACAGTTTGACGCCACAGTTGGACGCGGCCTTTATTCTCTCGTCATAAAGCATCACCGGCTAGCGCTGCTAACGCCGGAGCTGCACATGCGGACTTTCGGTCGGACAATGAAGAGTACCCCGAGTCCAATGCATATTCATCGGAGGAGTGGGTACAGTCTGATCACGGAGAAGACACTGGTTCTGGACTACGATGCCACCATGAATGGAGTGGATAAGATGGATCAGAACATCTCTTACCACCCGGTATAGCAACTGAAGGACATGAAGCCAGACGTAACACCACCGTAACGTAACCGTAACATGATCCTGATATTAGACTTTATGGCAACACACACTGCAGTATATACTTGCTATTCCCCGGAAAAAACGGCCGGCAAGAAAGTGTAGCTTCTGCACGCGAAGAGGCAATCGCAGTGAAACTGTTGTGCAAATCATGTTGCGTCTCCTTGCACGCAGGGGAGTGTTTCACAAAAAGAAAAACTGTCGTTGAAATATCCACATAATTGTAAATAGCACCACAGTTGCACACATTTGTAAAGAGTTTGCCAAATTGTTGTCAAATTGTTACACTGTTGAATGTAAATAAACGTATTTTGCTATCAAAAAACACTTTTTCATTCTTGGTGGTAGTATTTTATAGAAGTAAAGCACTATTTAGGTGTTTGTGGCATCATTCATGAACAAAAAGAAGTGTAAAATTCACTAGAGTGCATGAAATAATATCGTTTCACTAAAAGCTTGATTTCTCCGTATTTTGGTCCAAAACAAGCGAAATCGGATGAAACTAACCATTTTCTATTGTTGATTACTAAAGAACGGAATAAGGTAGAAACAAACTTTTTTTTTCTGATGAAAGATGAAAGTCCAATCTTTCATTTGGTAGTATGTGTGTTTCCATAGTCCAAACAGAACATTTTCTGTGGACCTTGAAAGATCAGTCAAAATGCTTAAATCGGCTGGCACTGACGGCATCCCTTTTCTGAAAACGTCTGGCAGTCAAAGAGTTAAAATCGGCACATTCACATATTCACCAAAGTTTAAAAATAGATACATTTCTTCGCACCAGCCAATTGGCTTTGGGAACGGACTGCAAAGTCACACACAGCGTCCTGAACAGATCTGTAGTCACCCGGAGATAGTGATAAGTGTTTACTTGTTTAAAACTGTTGATAGCAATAGTGCTAACATTAGCTAAAGTATTTAGCACAGCCACCAGAATGCAAGTGAAAGTGAAGTGGAAGAGCTGCAGGAGAAAATCATTATTATTATTTTTTTGCGTCAACACTTTATAGATGTATGGAGTAATAAGAATACAAGAAGTAGGGACTTTACTTTTTACTCAAATCGACACTCATCCTAGTCCAGAATAGATTATTTTTTTCATCCCGCAGGAAGAGTTATATAGGGTAACAGGCATAGAGATAATGCCTATTACCATTTCGGACCATGCACCTCTCTTATTACAATGGGATATAGGGCATAGAACAACAATTAAACAATGGAGGCTAAATGCAACTCTTCTTAACGATAACGACTTTATTTCTTTCATTTCAAAAGAGTTGAAGATATATTTGGACTTTAATGATACACCGGAGACCAACCCTCTGATGTTATGGGATTGTGATAAAGCGTATTTGAGAGGCCGAATTATTTTGTTCGCATCGGTGATGAAAAAAGCGAAGGAGGCAACAGAGAGAGAATTAGAAGACAAAATAAAAAGGTTAGAGCATGAACATAAACGCTCCACGAACATCAATGTCATAAACTACCTAAGTGCAGCCCATAGGCAACTTAATAGCCTCCTATCTGACAAGATTAAGGGGAGTCTAAGATTCACAAAACAAAAATAGTATGAAGATGGAAATAAGGCAAGCTAATTATTAGCATTTAGGCTGAGAAAGCAACGATCTACCAATGTTGTACAGAAGATAAATTCTCAAACCAATATAGCTACAAAACCAAATGAAATAGCAGGAGATTTTGCAGAATTCTATGAATCACTATACAAGAACACAGATACAAGCAACAACGATGAAGAAATTTCAGATGACCTAAAACATAAAATAAAATAAAATAACAAAATCAATGGCGGAGGAATTAGATAAACCAATTGAGGAATCCGAAATTAAGCAGGTGATTTCCGCACTTAGAAACACCAAGAGTCCGGGCACGGATGGAATTATCAAATAATTTTATAAAACCTTTAAAGATCAATTAGCACTTCTGCTAATGAGAGCATACAGATATACCCAAGAGTCTAAGACTATGGCGCCGTCTTGGCATTCCATATCATAGTAATTCACAAGGAAGGTAAAGACCACATTAAATGCCAGTCTTACAGGCCAATATCGTTATTGAATGCCGATATCCGTATACTAACAGCAATACTTGCCAGACGTGTCAATAAGGTAATAAACCAAATCATACATTCTGACCAGACGGGGTTTATCACAGGAAGGTACTATGGAGATAACATAAGACGACTGCTAAACATAATGACTTGTCAAAAAGAAGAACATTTGGAGTCCGTAATTATATTATAGCTTGGATGCACAAAAGGCGTTTGATCGTGTATCTTGGCGATACCTATTTCAAACGCTGATTCGATTTGGATTTGGCCCAAATGTTATAACTTGGATAGGGTTAATAGATATAGATCAGAGTGATTCATGCTAAAACATGGATGCAGGCAAGGCTGCCTCTTCTCGCCACTATTGTTTACTATTAGTATTGAACCACTGGCCCAATTTATTAGGGACAATGAGAAAATTAAAGGGATTATAATAATAGAGAAGAATATAAAATATCTTTATATGTGGATGAGGTTTTACTATATCTGAGAGAACCCACATCAACTATACCATGTTTCAAGGAGCTTATCTCCACATATGGGTATTACTCAAGATACAAAGTTAATATAGATAAAACAGAAGCCATGGATGTGAACAATATAGTCCCTGATAACGCTAAATTGTTAAGTGGTTTCAATTGGCCCAAAGACGGAATCAAATATCTCGGCATATTCATACCCCTACATAAACTATATGAGGTAAATTATGATAAATTAATTTGACATATAAATAACGATTTGGAACAATGTCTTCACTCCCACTCTCTCTGCTAGGTCATGTGGAAAGTATACGTATGAATGTTTTAGTCAGACTGCTGTACTTATTTCAAATGTTGCCTGTGGACATTCCAAAATCAATGTTTGATTACCTGGACAAAACAATGTCAACATTTATCTGGCAAAAAAAAAACCGTCCCAGAATCAAGCTCAAAACATTACAGCTGCCTAAATTAGATGGAGGGCTTAAATTCCCAAATTGAAGACACTATTTCTGGGCTGCACAGATAAAACCAATGAAAACCAAATAACATGGATTCGAAATGACACACAAACACGCTGGCTTAACATTGAGAAAAGTCTATGCCCAGACCCATTAGAAAATTTGGCCCTTGTCGATATACCTCCTAAGAGTATGGCAGTTTGGACAAAAAATACTTTAAAAATTTGGGAAAAAAATACAATTTACGTTTAAGCTACCACAGACAATTTCACTGTTAGCGAACATTTGGCTTGTGAAGACATTTGCCCCTAACAACATTGATGCTGGCTTTAGGAATTGGTCAGATAAGGGGCTGAGCTATGAATACCAGTAAATCAAGGACGATAACCTTGAGTTTGATCTCCCTACGACAGATTTTTTTCAGATATTTACAGCTAAGATATTTTCTAATAACACATAAAGAATGGGGAAAAACTTAGACCCACACCCTTAGAAAAATGCCTAATGGCACAAATAAAAGTGGGAAGTAAGAAAATAATTGGTAACATTTACAATGTTCTTTGCTGTATGACCAGTCATGATTCTATACAGATAAAAAGGAGGTGGGAGACAGAGCTGAACAAGACAATATCGATAGACACTTGGGGGGGATATATGTAATCAAGCACATCTTGTCACAAATTAAAACACATGGAGGGGATTTAGGTGGAAGGTAATTACCAGATTTTTTAGAACACCAGAAATAACGGCCAAAATGGGGGCAACACATAGCAGCTCATGTTGGAGGAGATGTGGCACAACTGTTGCCAACCACACTCACATATTCTGGTCATGTTCCAAATTGGACATATTCTGGAAAGATGTTTTTGATGCTCTTAAAGTTGTTTTTAAGCAGAATATTATTCCACAAAGCCCTGTAACAACATTATTAGGAGTGACACCGTAGGGTATGAGCAGAGATGCAAAATATCTCTTGAACATACTGCTCACGGCAGCATTGAAATGTGTGACTATCAGGTGGTTGAAGCCAGACCCCCCCCCCCCCACACACACACATATAATGTATGGATTCAGAAAATATGGGACATTTATCAGATGAAGCAAATTACATATTCGTTGAGGCTCCAAAATTCTGTATTTACCAAACGTTGGAAGTCCATCATGCCCTTGCTAATACAATGAATAAGCAACCTATGTCAGCTAACATGTAACATGTTACATCTTGGATTATTGGACTGTAAACAAGTGCACAATAGGAACTTTGTAATAGCACTGAGCATTCAAAGTGGATTTACCCCCACTCCCTTTTTTTTCTCCTCCCCCTCTATTTGTATGGTTGTAATGGAACTGCCAATATTTTCCATTTTTCTTTATTTGGTCATTGTATAAAGATATGAAAACAATGCATAACTGTACGATGTGAATGTACATGTAAACAAAATGAAATGTATGTTGTTAACTCTTTGACTGCCAAGCATTTTCAGAAAAGAGGATGTGTGGGTGCCAGCTGATTTAAGCATTTTGACTGATCTTTCAAGGTCCACAGAAAATTTTGTGTTTGGACTATGGAAACACAGATACTACCAAATGAAAGATTGAACTCTCATCTTTCATCAGAATTAAAAGTTTGTTTCTACCTTATTCCGTTCTTCAGTAATCAACAATAGAAAATACGTTAGTTTCACCCAAATGCTCTGTTTTGGGCCAAAATACGGAGAAATCAAGCTTTTTGTGAAACGATATTTCATGCACTCTAGTGAATTTGACACCTTTTTTTCCATGAATGATGCCACAAACATCTAAACAGTGCTTTACTTCTGTAAAACACTACCACCAACAATGAAAAAGTGTTTTTTGATAGCAAAATATGTTTATTTACATTCAACAGTGTAACAATTTGACAAAACAATTTGGCAAACTATTTACAAATGTGTGCAACTGTGGTACTATTTACAATTGTGTGGATGTTTCAACTACACAGTTTTTCTTTTTGTGAGGTATATTGTGTAAAACTCCCCTGCGTGCAAGGGGACGCAGCAGGATTTGCACCACAGATTAGTTTCACTGCGATTGCCCCTTCGCGTGCACTTTCTTGCCGGCCTTTTTTTCCGGGGAGTAGCAGGTATATACTGCAGTGTGTGTTTGGCCATGTTGTCATCAAGTCTACTCTCAGGATCATGATACGGTGACCTGGTGTTACGTCTGGCTTCCTCATGTCCTTCAGTTCCTATACCGGGTGGTAAGAGATGTTCTGATCCATCTTATCCACTCCATTCATGGTGGCATCGTAGTCCAGAACCAGTGTCTTCTCCGTGATCAGACTGTACCCACTCCTCCGATGAATATGCATTGGACTCGGGGTACTCTTCATCGTCCGATTGAACGTCCGCCTGTGCAGAAGTGCTCGTTTTCCGCCGTTAGTATCGCTAGCCGGTGAGGCTTTACGACGCGATCGAAGCCGCCGCGTCAACGCTTCCAACTTCGGCGTCAACGCTTCCAACTTCGGCGTCAACGCTTCCAACTTCGGCGTCAACCTCGGCGTCACCATCATCATCATCATCATCAATGTGCTCTTTAGCATTGGTCGATGCTTTTCGTCTTTGAAAAAAATGCTCAAGTGTGAGCTGCTTGCAACCGGTCGCCATTTTCGCTTCCTCAGTCATTCTCCCCTCAACACTCTAGCTCCGCCTCACGTCTTCTACTGACGCCTACCCAATCTTGTCCAAAGAGAGTCATTTTACTAAACGTTATTGGCGGTCAAAGAGTTAATAATAATTGTTAAAAGCAAATAAAAATTTATAATTAAAAAAAAAGGAATCCTGAGAGCTGAAGGAAGGCTTAGGACAGGGGTGGGCAAACTCGGTCCTCGAGGGCCGCAGTCCTGCAGGTTTTGGATGTTTCCCTTCTCCAACATAGCTGATATATGATCAGCTCATCAGCAAGCTCTGCATAAGCCTGATAACGATCCTGTTGATTGAAATCAGCTTGTGTTGAAAGAGGGAAACCTCCAAAACCTTGAGGACTGAGTTTGCCCGCCCCTGGCTTAGGAAAACAGCTATGCTGGAAGAGGCAAAACACTCACTCATCCTCTTTGACTACAGACTTTCGAGTATCAGAACTGATTATTCTGTAAATCCATAGCACAACTCACAGTGGGCGTAACCATATTCTTTCCCAGACGCATATAAAAGTCTTGATTCCCGATGCAAATATGGCCATAAGAAGAGTACTGTCCAAGTGTGTCTGCCAGCAGTTACATGGTGCTTCCCTGGATAACAGCAGATGTCTGACCTACCACAGGGCAGAGTATTGCCAGGTGAGTCACCCTTCGCAAGAATGGGATGGACTATGATCCCTTCGAGGTCAAGCGTGGAAGAGGCATAGTCAAAAGATATGGTGTCCTCTTAACCTGCTTAGTCATTTGAGCCCTGCACATGGAAGTGGTTGACTTTCCTGGACACGGAATCATTTAATGCCTTACGTCGATTTATCGCAAGAAGGGACCAGGGTGAAGAGCTATGTTTGGATAACAGAACAAATTTCATCTGTGCAGTGTAGAAAGTCAAAAGAGCCATTCAGGAATGGAACACATCCAAAATTGAAGGTGTTATTGCTGCAATGAGGCATTATTTGGATGTTCAACACTCCGGCTGCTTTTCACCATAGAGGAGTATAAGAGCATTTAATTCGGGACACCAGAAAGACCCTCAATGCCATCTTGCAGACGCAATGTCTAGATGAAAAATTTCTTCGAACCTTTCTGTGTGAGGCTGGGGCCATACAATTATCACATCTTCCAATAACTGGAATTATCTGGAAGCACTCGCCTCGAATCCCCTGCATGGCAGTTCTCTTTTGGAAGCACTGGGTGAGAGCGTATTTGCCAACTACAACAACGGCAAAAGTGGTACTGAGTGTCAAGAACATTTGTGCCAGAGGACATCATGATTGTGGATGATACTGCACCAAGAAACTCGGGTCATGGGCAATATCATAGATGCTATGCCAGACATGGATTTGTTTGTCGGGTTCACATGAAGACCAAGACCAGTGAACTACAAAATACCATCACCAAGAGCTGTCTTCTTCTGGAGGCTGTGTGAAATAGCCACTAGAATGGAGACCTTGGCCTCAACAGACTGGCAACCACGCATGATGTCATAGTTGTGGGATAGATTGTGTGTTGTTTTTGTAATTCTTTCTAAGTTTAGAGAACAATTAGGGGCTGGGTATTATATGGTTTCAGAGCTGTCGTTTCATGTCAGTGTCATTGCTATGACGTCGTACTTTATGTAGTTGGATATTTGTAGTTTGGTATTGTGGGAAAAAAGGCTCAGTCAGTCATTGTTGAGATGAGACATATAGTTCTCTTACCGAGTCGTACTGTATGCTTATTGTCTGTCTGTTTGTGGAGAAGTTTAAGTATCTTGGGGTCTTGTTCACGAGTGAGGGCAGGATGGAGCGGGATATCGACAGGTGGAAAGGTGCAGCGTCTGCAGTGATGCAGACTCTGTATCCGTCCGTTGTGGTGAATAAGGAAACCAGTCGATTTGCGTTCCTACCCTCACCTATGGTCACGAGCTGTGGGCCGTGACCAAAAGTACAAGATCCCGGATACAAGCGGCCGAAATGATTTTCCTCCGCAGGGTGTCCAAGCTCTAACTTAGAGATAGGGTGAGAAGCTGGGTCATCCGGGAGGCAAACTCGGAGTAGAGCTGCCTCGGGCATCTGGTTCGAATGCCTCCTGGACGCCTCCCTGGAGAGGTGTTCCAGGCATGTCCCACCGATAGGAGGCCCTGTGGATGACCCAGGACACGCAGGAGAGACTATGTCTCTCGGCTGGCCTGGGAACGCCTTCGGATCCCACCGGTGGAGCTGGTTGAAGTGGCTGGGGAGAGGGAAGTCTGAGCTTCCTTGCTCGAGATGCTGCCTCCGCGACCCGACCCGGATAGGCATTAGATGGATGGATGGATGGATGTTCGTTGATTAAAGCAGTCTTTTAAAAGCATGAACAGACTCAAGTGGCTTACTAACAAATTGGATAAAACTACAAAATATTTAACTCTACTACTTACTCTAATACTTTATGTCACAAATTTGCAACATAAATCTGCAATTGTTTGTTGATTTGTATGCATAAACACATGCTTAAATGCGTACATATATCTGACCTGTGAACACTGGGTCTCTTGATTGGCTGTATTTTTACACGTGACTTTTGCTACAGTCCTGCTTTACATGATTCACAAATGCGTACGGCGATTTGCAAATGCGTGTTTAGGGACTTGTGTGTGGCTCCGTAGATTCACATTCAGACCACCAGGGGATGCTAGCACCAATAATATTTCCAATGTTGCCTGTAAACCTGTTGACTGAGCCTGAGACCAGGGTTTCTGGCAGTACTTTATCAAACCAGAGGGCCGCCAGGCTAAGCCAATGCCCCCTATCCCACGAATAGTAGCCTAATTGCCGTACCTTGCCAGCATAATAAATGTACTCCTCAAATTAAGTCAATGATTCACAAAACTGCTCCGCAAATCGGTCGGTCAACAGCCCCGCCTCCCAAAGGAAATCTCCAAAATATAAATCTGGGACTGCTCCAATGTGATCTACTTGGGAAAGGTGGGACATTCAGTACAATACTTCGAGCTGATTGGGCGATTCAGCAACTTCTGCACGCCTACCAAACTTTGGTTTGACAAATTACAGCAACGGATGAATGAATGAACGGATGTCATTGTCATTGTAAGCACGAACATCACGCATCTCTCACCGTTCTTTCAAAAAGTAAACTGTGTCTATGGGTAATTGCATTCGTTCACCTGTGTCACCATGTTTGGTTTGTTTATTTCCCAGAGCCTTCGCGCTTCCTGTTTTCACAGGGGCACATCCCACCCACGATATTGCTTTGTGATTGATCCAAACCACCAGTGGTTTGGTTCGGCGAAAATCAGCGGGCTCGGTACAAGATGGATTCTCTGCAGTTTGTGAACTCACAAATAAAATGAGAATTCAGTTTGCAGGCAAGGTTACGTCTGCCTGCCCCAGCTGTAGAATACTAGCAACCCCTGGTGGATTGAATGTGTATCTACACAGGTTATTCGATTATTTACATAATCTCTACATATAATTTGGAATTAGTTGTCTTGAGTATTTCAATAAACAGATATTTCTTTCCTCAATACTCAAATGTAGCTCTTAAAATACTGTGTCAATTGCAGAACTTTGTACTTCATCATATCACTACATTTCACTAAGTGTAGCAAACAAAAAAAGTATGTTTACAGGGATTATAGTCTGTTAACACATTTACCTTAATATTATTTAGCCAAAATGAAACATGATGTCAGATGTATCAAAAAAAGGTTGTGTATGGAATAATTCATCATCGGTCTAGCTCACCCACCTGTTGCTTTCCTTTGGAGTATTTGTCAATGGAAATCGAATGGGCTGCCATCACATTCAATGGAGATGATGCAAACACCCAGGCATTATAGATTGCGCCAATAGGTAGTCAGCCTAAAGAAAAAACAATTTAAATTTTATTTACAGAAACCTGTCAAAGACCATGTCAATGTTGGGGAAAAACATACGGTTTTATATAGGGTTAGGCGATACCAGGTTACGCTTGTTAAAACACGACTGCCACCTGTCAAAAGTTAAATCTGTACTTTTTATTTATTAACCTTTATCTTAGTAAGACAGTTGAAATTTTATTCTAATTTGCAATCATCCTTTTTATATAATATAACTATAATGTATTTATTTACAAAATAGCTGCACCAGTTCGTAGCTGATTATGAAACTTTTTTTAACTATGAATAGAATAGAATAGAATAGCTTTATTGTCATTATATTACACATCAGGTATACAGCAAAATTAGGAGTGCTGCTCCATTTGGTGCATAGGAAAATGTTATAAAATGTAAAAAAAATAAAATAGAATAAAATACAAGTCAGATGGCAAATTTTGGATGAACAAGAACATTAACTAGTACAATATCACGGTAGTTACCCAGTGCACATTGGAGGTGGGTAGAAATTCAAGTGTAAAAAAAACCAAGATTGAATACTGCGAAGAATTGCATGAGGTGATTTACATTACAAGTGCACAAATTAATCAAGTGTCATTGCATATTGTGGTGAACAGATTCTAGTTTCACAAAGTTCAAGTAACCAAAAATTGGTTGACGGCAGGAATGCAGTAACAATGTTATTCTCCAATTTGTTCATGTTTTGTTGTTATTCAGGGCATTAATAGCTTTGGGAAAAATCTGTCTCCAAGTCTGTTGGTTTTGTAAACCCTGTATCGTCAACCAGAGGGCAACAGTTTGAACATACGATGACGTGGATGAGCTGAGTCCATGTTCATCACTTTGCTGAGAGCTAGCAATGTCGTCCAAGGAAGGAAGAGAGTAGCCAGTGATCTTCTGGCCGGTGTTAATCACTCTGCTGCTCTCTCCTGTTGGCTGCAGTTCACCCATCTTACCACAGTGTGATGCAGTACGCTGGATAGTCTCACTTGTGGCAGAAAGTCACCAGCCGCATCTCCTACTAGTGTTGCACGGGATACCGGTACCAGTACCGTACCTCGATGTTTTGGCGTCAAAAACGGCTCGGTATAATTTTTTCTTAGTACAGGTACTTAAAAAAAAATACAAGACAGCCCGCCAACTCTGTTTTAAAGGCAGGTACACATACACGCATGGCCGCCTGTCTACCGATATGTGGAAAACGCCTTAAGTAAGCGACACGCCTCTTTCAGCGTGTGTGAGAGAGGGCGCAGGAAGATGGCTTCACGCACTGAAGGGCTCGCTGTACGTGCACTCCTCGTTGAGAAGCATGAAGCGCTAATTAAGCTTATTAAGTGTATCGCTCGCTGGCCGTCCACTCCTTGTTGAAAAGTATGACGCGCTAATTAAGGCTCCACGGAAGCGCGCAAGCATAGTGGAAACCATGCGACAGCGTTGGCATTGCCTATTCATGTTTTCAATAAACACATGAAGAACACACGTGTGGTTTTCAATTTTCAGTTTTAGAAATGTTTTGTAACAAGAGCAAATGTTTTTTGCGGAGAAACAGAAGAAAAAGCAGCAATCATTTTTGCAATGGACTCAAGGTGCGTTCACTGAACAGGCACACAGTAAGAAATCACAGTGCATAGAATCATACAATCACACATGCATAGAAAAAGCTCAGACGACTGACAGAGCAACAGACACAGGTTGTGACGCATTTTTGACACTTCCCTTAAAAATAAGTGGAGTGCGAATTATTTTGTTCCAAGTTTGTAGTATTTGATTACGCATTCGACTAATTGGGAGCGGAATGGAGAAAAGCAGAGACATGCATGCACACTCAAACAACGTTACATTGAGTCATTAGAGTGCCACTGTACTGCCAATATTTAAAACAGATGACTTCAAAGGGAGGCGTCTAGGAGGCATTCGAACCAGATGCCCGAGCCACCTCAACTGGCTACTCTCCATGCGGAGGAGCAGTAGCTCGACCCTGAGTTCCTCCCGGATGACCGAGCTTCTCACCTTCTCACTTGCCAACAGCACCACATCATCTGCAAAAAGCAGAGATGCTATACTGAGGCCACCAAACCGGACCCCCTCAACACTTCGGCTGCACCTAGAAATTCTGTCCATAAAAGTTATGAACAGAATCTGTGACAAAGGGCAGCCTTGGAGTCCAACCCTCGCTGGGAACGAATCCAACTTACTGCCAATGTGGACCAAATTCTGACATCGGTCGTACAGGGACCAAACAGCCCGTATCAGGGGGCTCAGTACCCCATACTCCCGAAGCACCCCCCACAGGAATCCCCGAGGGACATGGTCAAACGCCTTCTCCAAATCCACAAAACACATGTAGACCGATTGGGCAAACTCCCATGCACCCTTGAGGACCCTACCGAGGGTGTAGAGCTGGTCCACTGTTCCACGGCCGGGACGAAATCACACTGCTCCTCCTGAATCCGAGATTCGAATTCCCGACGGACCCGCCTCTCCAGCACTCCTAAATAGACCTTTCCAGGGAGGCTGAGGAGTATGATCCCTCTATAGTTTGAGCACACCTGCCGGTCCTCCTTCTTAAAAAGGGGGACCACCAATCCAGGGGCACTGTCCCTGATGTCCACGCGATGTTGTAGAGAGATGTGTCAACCACGACAGCCACGCAACATCCAGAGCCTTTAAGAACTCCGGGCGGATCTCATCGATTCCCGGGGCCTTGCCACCAAGGAGCTTTCCAACCACCTCAGTGACTTCGTTCCCAGAAATAGGGGAGCCCACCTCGGCGTACGCAGAATCTGCTTCCTCAAAGGAAGATGTGTCGGTGGAATTGAGGAGGTCTTTGAAGTATTCTCCCCACCGATTCACAACGTCCCGAGTCGAGGTTAGCAGACACTATACACAGTGTTAATGGTGCACTGCTTTCCTCTTCTGCGACGCCGGATGGTGGACCAGAATTGCCTCGAAGCCGTCCGGAAGTCATTTTCCATGGCCTCACCGAACTCCTCCCATGTCCGAGTTTTTTCCTCAGCGACCGCTGAAGCTGCATTCCGCTTGGCTAGCCGGTACCTGTCAGCTGCCTCCGGTGTCCCACAGGCCAAAAAGGCCCGATAGGACTCCTCCTTCAACTTGACGGCACCCCTTACCGTTGGTGTCTACCAGCCGGCTCGAGGATTGCCGCCACGACAGGCACCGACCACAGCTCCGATCGACCGCCTCGACAATGGACGCGCGGAACATGGTCCACTCTGACTCAATGTCCTCCCCATATGGACACCCTTATGTTTGAACATGGTGTTTGTTATTGACAATCCGTGACGAGCACAGAAGTCCAATAACAGAACACCACTCGAGTTCTGATCAGGGGGACCGTTACTCCCAATCACGCCCCTCCAGGTCTCACTGTCATTGCCCACGTGAGCATTGAAGTCCCCCAGCAGAATTAGGGAGTCCCCAGGGGGAGCGCTCTCCAGCACACCCTCCAAGGACTCCAAAAAGGGTGGGTACTCTGAACTGCTGTTTGGTGCATATGCACAAACAACAGTCAGGACGCGTCCCCCCACCCGGAGGTGGAGGGAGGCTACCTTCTCGTCTACTGGGGTAAACCCCAACGTGCAGGCGTCAAGCCGGGGGGCAATAAGTATGCCCACACCTGCTCTGCGCCCCTCACCGTGGGCAACTCCAGAGTGGAAGAGAATCCAACCCATCTCAAGAGGATTGGTACCAGAGCCCAAGCCGTGTGTGGAAGAGAGTCTGACTATATCTAGTCAGAATTACTCTGCCTCACACACCAGCTCGGGCTCCTTCCCCACCAGAGAGGTGACATTCCATGTCCCAAGAGCTAGCTTCTGTAGCCGGGGATCGGACCGCCAAGGTCCCCGCCCTTGGCTACGGCCCCTGCACCCGACCCCTTTGGCCCCTCCCACCGGTGGTGAACCCATGGGAAGGGGGACCCACGTTGCCTCTTCGGGCTGTGCCCGGCCGGGCCCCATGGGTGCAGGCCCGGCCACCAGGCGCTTGTCAACGAGCCCCACCTCCAGAGGGGGGCTCCGGTGGCCCGCGTCCGGGCAAGCAAAATGTCTGTTCATATATTGTGTTCATCACAAGGGGTCTTTGAGCCGTGCTTTGTCTGGACCCTCACCTAGGACCTGTTTGTCATGGGTGACCCTGCCAGGGGCATAAAGGCCCAGACAACATAGCTCCTAGGATCATTGGGACACACAAACTCCCTTGGGAGCTCCCTAAACATTTTGTTAGAAAAAGGATGTCTATTGTCCACGATAAAAAAATTTTTTTAAATAAAATCAACTGCATTTTGGAAAATTTGAAAAGTTGTCCAATAAACATTCTTTGAAACATTACAAAGTCAAGATTGGCATTTGTATTTTTTATTTACAAAAGATTACCCCCCCCTACCCTTTTTTTTTCTTACTAAAAATTTATATTGGCTCCAAATATCGGTTATCGGTCTCCTTGACTACTAATAATCGGCATCGGCCCTGAAAAAACAAAACAAAAAATATATCGGTCTATCGCTAATTACAATTAATGGTCCGTCTAGTCACTTATGTTTACAATACCTAATCAACAAACTAGGCTTCCATCCTCCATTTCAATGAATCAAAACAAAGAATAAACCTGCATTTCTTGTATGTAATTTGTATGACATTTACCACCCTCCCAAAAAACTGGAGCATGTTTACATTAGTCCCCTTTAAACAGGCCTTGAACAAAACACCGAACAAGACTAAGATGGGGGAAAAAACATGTCCTAAAAGTCTAATTTATATATTTTTTAAATCAATACATTAATAAAAAATAACATGCTTAAAAAGTTCAAGTTGAACGAATTGTGCATATGAATGTATTTTCTTTTTCTTCTTTTTTGCATGAATTTGTTTTGATTGTCTGGCCTGCAGTCAGGAGGTCTGTTATTCAACCTGTCCTATAGGGCAAGAGGTCACAATATTGAACACCCAAAAATCTTAAACAAACTTCACAAGTTTGGCAAATTGGCAATATATAATTCAAATAAAAAAGAACAATGAATGAATGAATTTATAAAACAATGCACAAAGTGAACTTCAAACAATATGTACCCTAAAAATCTACCTATCAACATTATGCCCTTAGTTTGTGTCAATTGAGTCAGATTTATTTACAATCCTTACTAAATGAGACAATACAATGGTCAGCTATATCCCTGACGACCCCCTTTCCTCTTCCTGACTGAGTTGAATGCAGCACTACCAGTAATGCTCTGGCAGCTTACATGTATTTATATTTTAGATCATAGGTGTCAAACTCCGGTCCTGGAGGGCCGTAGTCCTGCAGGTTTTGGATGTTTCCGTTCTCCAACACAGCTGATATATGATCAGCTCATCAGCAAGCTCTGCATAAGCCTGATAACGATACTGCTGATTAGAATAAGCTTGTGTTGGAAGAGGGAAACCTCCAAAACCTGCAGGTCTGCGGTCCTTTGACACCTATGTTTTAGATGAACAATGTTAATATTACTACGGTCACATTTGGCACATGTCAACTCCGTCATCCCTTTAAAATTTTATTTAAAAGTAGCAATGAATAGAATTTAGGCTTTTGAACAGCTAGCAACTGAGTAAAATCCAGCTAGCTGCAGTGTACAATACATTTTTTTTTTTTTTTGACATTACGTTTTGTTTTTGTCAACACAGTGTGTTTTGGTCAACTCCGTCAGATGTGTTTTTGTGTGAAGTTTAAGACATAAATGCTCTGGTCGATTTCTTTTTTTTTTTTGTGGGGTACCAGTCCTAGCCTTGGGTGAATGACAGCTATGAATACAAAACATGAGAACTTAAGTCAAAAAAATAAAATAGGAATTACATTCATTTTAATTAAAATACTTGCTACCACAGTGGTGTCTATGAAACGCTAAGAAGATCAACAGATCTTGACACGTTTTTTAACAAATATCTTGTTACCCTATAACTACTTTTAACACACCCACCCACAACGCTTTTTAGCCCCGTGTCAGATACTGTTTGTTTTTTTTCTTTCGTAGCAACAAAGTGCGATCATGTACGACGAAGCTAAGTGTAACGTTTACCGACTAAATACTTGAGATGTGCAGAGCCCATTTCGCTCCCCATGTTGCTCGTCTGTAACACCAAAGCGCGACTGCTGGGCCAGGTCCTAGCTAACATTAGCAAAGTAGCTAACTGTTATTTATAAAGTGTCTCGGCTGCTGGTACAATGAAATGCAAATCGCCATGTTTATTGTCTAACGAATCGTTAACAAAAACTATTTTGTTGCTAATTTGCGACTTTCGGAACTCTTATAAAGAAAAACACAATAGCGGAGGCGTACTGTAAATCTTGTGCCAAAACAGAATGTGAATGTGAAACGACTGGGCGGTGAAAAAAATAGGTCTGGGGTTTGTTTCTTTAACCGGTTACAAACTGTGTACGGTATAATTTTATGTAGCTGCATTTTAGGACCCAACGCTGTGTGGTAATGTATAGCTTTCAGACAACAGTCATTCATGGAGGACAACCGCCCTCTTATCCCTCCCCTTCGCGCTAGCATTACAGCTGTCGGGCCTCGTTTTGAGCGTTAGCTGTGTGATTTTCCACAACCCTCGTCTAAACGGCGACATATTATTTTCACCCTCCTTCCCTCGTATCTAGAATTTATTTTTCCACAATGCTGTTCTCCCTCATCAAGCGTCTGCTGCTCCAGTAGAATCCGCGTTTCTCGCCCCGGGCCATTTTAGCGTAGAGCGCAGATTGTTTGATTGATAGGGACGAAAAAGAGGGATTTTGAGTGACAGCTTACCTGAGTGCCAATCTTCGTCACACTGACAAGCGGCTGCAGCAATCGGGAACCGCAGTTGTCGCGGTGCGTCATCGCGTATGGGCACGCAGGGACGTTTGTAACATTAATATTTATAAGGTGGGCGGTCAATGACGTTGTGCAGCACTCTGACTGCCTCGGCACTGTTGGTTTATTCTGGCAAATGACTGTGTCCTTCTAGTTTATCATAGTTTTTCTGGTACAGTACATTTAGATATTGTTTTAAATATTCCCGTCAATGTCAATTCACAAATTTACTAAACAACATTAATCTAAACTGAAAACACGCAGATTTAGTTGCTTGGTGTTCAATATAATTGAGCCACTTTCCGGATTATTTCATCCACACATCAAAATGAAGCATAAAAAGTGGCTAACAATACTTAATGCCATGTCACAGTGGGATGGACAGTTCTATCAATCACTAGAAAGATAGACAGATCAGATATACTTATTTAAACCAATGTCCTTCTTTCATCAAACAATTTTATGGTGTGTGTGTGAAAGGCACCTGAAGGACCCTGGAGTAACTCTCATTTTTTTTCTTTTTTGGTCCATTTGTATGCCATGGAATGGACCAAATTATAGCACTTGTTACTGGTTGCTTGATGTCTAACCATTCCACTATTCCAAAGTTTAATACAGGATAATAATCCCTGAATGTTAAAAACAAAAAAAACAAGATCAGCAATCCAGCAAAGACAAAAAAAAAATCAGTGCAGCTCCATTTTGCATAATTTAACCCTAAAAGCCATAAATGCAATCTATTTGTGACATTTCTTTTAGTCAAGTTTTACATTTGGCCTGTTTTGTCTCAAAATAACAGCAGATGGAAGAACTGTAACAGAAACACATTTTGTTAAATGCATGTAAATTGATATTCAAGACAAGTTTTAATCAGACATTTTATTTATTTTATATATATATATATATATATATATATATATATATATATATATAGCTCCAGATGGCTCTCTTAGTGTTGAGGCGAGGGTCTTCCAGAGGTAGGCTGAGGGAGACGATACTTTGCCATCTCTACATCCATGTCTGCAAAAGTATAGGGGTTGTAGCTATGGTGTTCATAATTTCGGTATGTGCTGTTGTCAAAAGTCCCCTCAGGCTCAGCAGGTACCATGGTTGCCGCTTCTGTGGAGGAAAGCAAAGTGTATACAATGAATTAGAATGTTTGCAAAATGTATCTTTTCCTGTTTGTTTGTCCTAATACACATTTTAAGAGAACTGCCAGGGAATAGATGGGATTTTGGAACTGACTTCATGGACGCACACAGAAGAACAACCATACCCACTCACAATTATACCTATGGACAATTTACAGTGTTCCATGAAATGTATGGGACACAATTTTAATATGTTGTATTACACAATGAACGGTACCTCGAAACAATACATATTAACCAAGTATTTCATTGACAGAAAGCCTTCCTAGCAGGAGGATCGCCGCAGCCAAACCTGATGTGACTTAAGAATTATTTACTTGCTGTTTATGTGTATGCATGTGGTTTTTTCCTACTGATTCAATTTAAAGGGTGCATATCACGATACTTTAAGCCCTTCCATAGTTAACTATTGTCATGTGTATGATTATATTTTACCTGTAGCACAATGGCTATGCAATTTCTTATGAACTTTGAGTTATTTTGGTGGCTAATTTTCTAACCCGGAAGTTAGACGCCTTGTTCACTAGTAATAATAATAATAACAAATCAGATTTATATAGCGCTTTTTTGGACACTTAACTCACAATGGATACATTATTAGTGCGCTTACACATTTACACTGTGATGGCGGTAAGCTACTTAAATAGTCACAGCTGCCCTGGGGCAGGCTGACGGAAGCGTGGCTGCCAGTGTGCCTATGGTCCTTCCGACCACCACCAAACATTCGCACCTTTCAGATACCAGTGTGAGTGGCACTGAAGGCAATGTGTGTGAAGTGTCTTGCACAAGGACACGACGACACATGACTCGGGGGGAGCGGGGATTGAACAGCCAACCATCCAGTTACTGAACGACCCGGCTCTTCCTCCTAAGCCATGGCCGCCAAAGCTATCCCTGTGTGGCTGCTGCACCCCGTTCATGACCACCGAAAGCCAGCTTCTGCGCGCACCACCCATGAAACCCCAGGGTTTCGGAGTCGACGTGACGACGGAGGCGGGATAGGGATGCCTCGCGACCCTGCAGTGGGCCGGCAAACGCCACGTTTCTCACACCCTCCAAGCAAGGCTGTCGCGAGCCAGACTGGCCTGCCTGCCAGCGCCGCGTTTCTCACACCCACCGAGAGAGGCCTCAATGCCAGCTCCGGCAGCAGCCACTGCAGCAAGGGCTGTGGGAGAGCATGCACAAGTGTGGGGGTCCCCAGCCTGGCCTACTGCTGCCCGCCTGCACTAGTCACCGCCCAACGGCCGCCAGCCAGCCAAGCCCTTGCTCCGACAACATGGTAGAGTCTGCCAGTAATGACTCACCATTGTTGTAGTTCAACTTCTCCGTCATCCCTATAGCTGTAAAAGTACTCCTAGCAGTTGTGAGGCACCTGCCCATCTTGCACATGTATCTCATTATGCCCTTTTTATCAAAGTGATATATGAATTTACTTGGAAATAATGTTGACTGATAAACGCTGACTTTATCAATATCATGCGAGCATCAGAGGTGGCAAATCCAGGTCCAGAAAGTAAAAACCCCGCCAGTTTGTCTTTAGCCCCTGATGCTAGCTAGCTAGCTAGCTCCCTAGGATGTAAACGAGCACCATGGGAGCTAGCTAGCTAGCTAGCTAGCTAGAACCTGAACCCTTGCCACAGTTTGGCTTTAGCCCCTGATGCTAGCTAGCTAGCTAGCTTCCTAGCATGTAAACGAGCACCATGGGAGCTAGCTAGCTAGGCACTTGAAGCTAAAGCCAAACTGTGGCAGGGTTTTTACTTTCTGGACTTGGATTTGCCACCTCTGGCGAGCATGGTTGCGTTAACAAAGGCATGCGGCGGAGCTTTTGGAGAAAAGTGTAGTTTAGTCTGCAGGGGCAGTACAGGAGTGTAGATAAATGAGGACCCAGTTGTTTTCTTGGGTTGGGAGGGGCTGGTAACCTTGCCAGCAAGTTGAATTCCCGCGGTATTTGTTCACAAATACTACGAGACTCCATCTTGTACTGCTCCCGCCGATCCGTTTGCAAGCGACTTTTTTTTAGGTCAGACCAATCAGGCGTCCCAATTTAAGACTATTGGATCGCAACGAAGCTACACGCTATGTTAATGTGTTGCACACTCGAATGGGAAAAACGAAAGTATGGAAGAGGTCTCGCGATGGTGTTTGAGCAGTGCTAAGTGCTAACGGTGCAGTCTTCTTTCGATTCAGTCACCAAATGAACATAATTTTATAGCGCGGCGCATGCTGTCATGAGTCTGTGTGCACTCATCCACTTGCAATAATTCAGGTTGCCATCCAGGCGAATAGTACCGTAAACTGAGTTCGTCAATAAATTTTGAGCGTCCGACATTCGGCAATTGTCAACAGTCAGGACACACTGGCGGAGCCAGAGGGGAGATTGGAAATTGGACCCTGCAGACACCAAATGATTGACATATCACAGCACCGGCACATTGGCGCCTCACGTCTTACTAATGCAGACTGCCATTATTTTTCAGACCCCTACTAATTGTTATGCCCTTACTGCACAGTATATGGCACTATGCACCACAATATGTTGCAATCCACCTCAATAGGAGTCTGGAGAAGAAGAATCTCAGTGTCTCATCAAGACGACATGTTTTTGGCAATGTCATGTTGGTTTCCTCGTGAGACGTGAGTGACTGTTTAAAATAACATTTATGTTCAGATAGATTGTTTTGGACGAACATCAATTAGCTAACGTTTTGCACAAGCTAAAAATAAATGCAATGCGCTGGATGAAAGTGAAATAGGAAACTGAATACTGAAATAATCCCAAATTAAAATTTAAGGTAGATTTCAAAATCAGATAAAGATCACACCACACACAAAGCAGCTTGAAGAATACAGTTTAACACTTGTATGCCTCTAATGTTTTTAGGCTAGAAATGGGGCATTTAATAATGGGATTTGATAACATTATTATTCATTAATAACATTATGTGTTTGTAAATAAAGTGGTAGTAGGAGTAACAAATTCATTAGTTTGTTCATAGGGTGTATGGAAAATAAAACAAGAAAATATGACTTGTTCCTTAAATGAAAAAAGTGTGTGCAAATTTCATTCATGTTGAACACTGATGTTAATTGTTCATAAACTTCAAATGTTTTTTGTGCATTTTGTCAATTGTAAAAACAGCACTTTATGGGCAAAAAAAAATCCTGTGTGCTATAATATGTACCTAATTATTTTTCAACATTTAGATACTCCGATTGAAATTGTTTATGAAACAAAGTATTTGGCATAATCTTTGGTTCCCCTTAAGTAGGGATGCTCTGATCCGATATGTGGATTGGGTATCGGCCCAGATATTTGGGGGGGATGAATCTGGTATCTGTCAAAATGGTCCTGGAATGATGAGGTAAATATTTCCCCTTTGCTAAGTTGGCACAGCCAATGTCTGTCAAAATTGCACTGGGCAAGAGCCTTGGCCACAAACTCATTTTGTAAACAGAAGCGCTTGGGATCAGGCGAGCCAAGGCCACATTATGCACAGTTGAAACATCAACACTGTTTGAATGTAAGAAAATAAAAGTGTACCGTCACTTAAGTAATGATTACATTCATTCAATATACTGTACATTCAATACATGTATTGAAAATATTGAATGAAAATCATACTCCAATAAATGTTCAAATAATATTTCAAAGACATCAAAGAACATCTAAAAGCATGAGGTTTTTTTGTGAAAATATATTGATTATTAGGGGACTAGTGCAAAAACAATTTAGTATTGATCGGCATCGGCAGATACTGAACCCAAGGTATCGGTATCGAATCAGTAATGAAAAAAGTGTATCAGAGCATCCCTACCCTGAAGTATCCTTAATGTTTTTTAATGTTTATTTTTATGTACTGTATTGAAAGCATATAGTGTATTATCAGGCTTCAGTCACTCGCGGCATGTTTGAGTAGCTCGCAAACAGATTTTGAATCTGAATATTTGCTGAACGGCATCGTCATTTACAGACATGTCAAGGAAACTGTCAAGGCTTACATCAAAATAAAAGCGGCGGTGTACTTCCAAATAAAGTTTCTACAAAATGTATTGAACTGGAAATGACTTTTGAAAAATGGATATCATAGTTATGTTAGTAACAACCAAATAATTAATATCAGCCATTCCCACACCATCGTAATACTTGGGCAGGTAAACTGGCTGCCGCGCCCAAGAAGTTCTCAAGAAAATATTACATATTTTAAAACTATAAGGTGCACTTAAATGTGTCTTATGTGTGCACCGAGTTCTTGAGACGTTTTGCTTCCAGCCAAGTTTCGGGGCAAATGTTGCTGCTCCAACGCACGTTTCTGATTGGTGGGCTGGTTCACGCTCGTTTTCGGTTGGCTGCTGGCCTGTGTTGGGACTGCGGGGGAGGGTGGCTGCAGCAAAGGCAGAAGAGAGTTGTGGCTGTATTTATTCAAATGTGGAGATAGAGCAATAAAGTGAATAAAAAGAGATCAAATGAAACGCCAGACTGCAGTGTGACCTCCTGTCTCCTGTAGTTCATTTCGTTTACCCCGTTTGGACCCCACCCATTTGGCGATCTGATGTGTAGCGACCGGGCGCTATCCACGGAGACGACTCGAACTCCGGTGGAACTCCGTAAATGGCATCATCTTAAAGTCGAGACATGCTTACAAGGCACAATTTAAACTGCAGTCTATCAGTTACGCGGTTGTACATGAGGATAGAGCAGCTGCAAGATAATTCAGCATCGATGAATCCATGGTTTGGAAGGTGAGGAAGCAAGAAAACGTCGGGGCTTGCTATCATTCCGGGAGGATCCAACCGCTGGACATTGAAACTTTGCGTTCTAAGTTGCAAGAAGCATTGGAGCGATCCACCAAAACAAACTGGGAGGCCGCGCCGGACGGAGGAGTTACGCCGCAGTATGCGAATGGATTGTAAACGCCTGTTAAAGTGCACGGCAACGAAGAACGTGAGTACCGCAAGTTAAATAGTTGAATTATAAAGTACAACTGAACTCACTGTTTTACTCCAGTTGCCATTTTAAAACATATGGTAGAATGCTTGCTACCGTATTTTAGCATACATGCTACCGTTTGATTTTAGCATGCATGCTACCATTTGTTTTTAACATGCATGTGCCAAGTATGTATGGTACGGTGCGCTCGTTTCGGAGCTGCAGTTACCTAGTTAGCCACCAGTATGTCATGTGTGGGTTCTGTTTTTGGTTGTGTGTCTCCCTTGGTCTTGTTGAGCGTAATCCTGCCCTTTCTCGTGTCAACCAATCAGTGCCCTCAGCCACTTGTGTCTTGCTCCAGGTGTGTCTTGTTGTGTCGTTAGTGTGTGTATTTAGTCTCCTGTCTCCCCTCTGTCTGGGTTGGATCATTATTGCTGTCACCATTCTTGTGTTTTATTGTTACTTAGATTTTTGGTCTTTTCAGAACTTTGTTGGTTTTGTTTATTTAGAGTTTTGTTCAGTACCCCTGTTAGTGTTCCAGTTCCCGTTCCGGCGGCGCACGTCCTACGGTCGCCACCGGTTCCAATTTCCTGCGGCCGCCACAAGTTCCCGTTTCCGGCGGCGCACGTGCTGCGGCCGCCACCAGTTCCCGTTTCCGGCGGCGCACGTCACACTGCTGCAGCCCCTGGCCTCTTCGCTTGTGCCACTGCAGCCCATGGCCTCTTCGCTTGTGCCGCTGCAGCCCATGGCCTCTTCGCTTGTGCCGCTGCAGCCCATGGCCTCTTCGCTTGTGCCGCTGCAGCCCATGGCCTCTTCGCTTGTGCCGCTGCAGCCCATGGCCTCTTCGCTTGTGCCGCTGCAGCCCATGGCCTCTTCGCTTGTGCCGCTGCAGCCCATGGCCTCTTTGCCTATGCCCTCTTCCTGGCCCCACTGCCATGTTTGACTTTTGTTTGGAACGTCTGGGTCCTGTTATGATTGGTGTCCTGTCTTACTTGTTAGGTTTTGTTTGAATCTGTACTCGTCATCCTGTTCCCTTGTGTCATCCAATCATCTCCTCCAGCCACTGGTGTCTTGTCCAGGTGTCTCTTGTCTCGTCAGTTGGCTTGTATTTAATTTCCAGGTTTCGTTCAGTCTGGGTTGGATCATTGTCGCTGTCACCATTCTTGTGTTTTGTTGTTACTTTGATTTTTGGTCTTTTCAGAACTTTGTTGGTTTTGTTTATTTAGAGTTTTGTTCAGTACCCGTTAGTGTTTTTGTTAAATAAATCGTGTTCAGTATAACATGCATCCCTGCCATGGTTCTCCTGCCTCCCTGCATTTGGGTCCTCCACTCTGCAACGTGACACAGTAGCTCTGCGTTGTGTGTGGTCTTGTTTTTGTTACATAGTGGGGCCAACATTTCGGAATTTTAAAGAGTTGTGGGGCCCGCAAAATGGCCCCACATGGACGGGTAGGCCCTGTCAAGTTTAGACCTATTTTTGAGGGCCAAGACTTTAGGTTTGGATTGGGTTATGGTTGAGGTTAGGGTAAGGAATAGGGGTAGGCAATATTTTTTTATGGTTGGGGTTAGGGGAAGTGGCTAGGAAATGCATTATGTCAATGAGATGGTCCCACAAAGATAGTAAAACAAACGTGTGTGTGTGTGTGTGTGTGTGTGTGTGCGCTTTTTAGGTTCCATGTTTTTATAGCAGTATAACACAATATTCTATGGGCTTTGCAAAAATCTGTCAAAATCCAGTAAAACAGCCGGCAGCGAAGGGGGTTGCTTTAGTGAAAATGGCTGGGAGTGAATTAGTTAACTCTTTGACTGCCATAAACGTTATAAAACGTTTAGCATAAACCTAGGGAAGGGCGCCGAGGACGTTAAAAGACGTCCCCTATGTTTTTTTGTTTTTTTTTCAAAAACGGGTGCAGGAAAGCCTTGGGCAGCTGTGCTGAAAGTATCAGGCAGATCTGATTAGTCAAAGACTCGTTTTGGCCCCTAGAGGGCAGCGATGACTCTCTTTGCACAAGGTTGGATGGGCCGCCCACCGTGGGCGTCAGTAGAAGACGTGAGGCGGAGCTAGAGTGTTGAGGAGACATGGCTGAATAAGCCCACAATGGCTGCCCAAGCAACCGGTTGCAAGCAGCTCACGCTTGAGCATTTTTTTCAAAGACGGAAAGCATCAATCAATACTAAAAAGCGCATTGATGTCAACGATGATGATGACAACGAGCTCTACGCCAAAGTTGGAAGCTTTGGCGTGACTGTTATGAACACGTAGTAAGCCTCACCGGCTAAGCGCGGCTAGCGCGGCTAGCGCTGCTAAGGCCGGAAAACGCGCACAATAGCCGGCCGGGTACTTCTACACAATCGGACATTCGATCGGGCGATGGAGAGTTGGCATCGACCAATGCAGATTGATGATGATGATGAAGATGACTCCGAGCTCTACGCCAAAGTTGGAAGCTTTGGCGTGACTGTTATGAACACGTAGTAAGCCTCATCGGCTAAGCGCGGCTAGCGCGGCTAGCGCTGCTAAGGCCGGAAAACGCGGAGCTGCACAAGCGGACATTCGATCGGACAATGAAGAGTACCCCGAGTCCAATGCATATTCATCGGAGGAGCGGGTACAGTCTGATCACGGAGAAGACACTGTTTCTGGACTACGATGCCACCATGAATGGAGTGGATAAAATGGATCAGAACATCTCCTACCACCCGGTATAGCAACTGAAGGACACGGGGAAGCGAGACGTAACGAAACCGTAACGTAACTGTAGCATGATCCTGATATTAGACTTGATGACACACTGCAGTATATACTTGCTATTCCCCGGAAAAAAACGGCCTGCAAGAAAGTGGCGCACGCGAAGAGGCAATCTGTTGTGCAAATGCTGTTGCGTCTCTTTGCACGCAGGAGAGTGTTACAAAAAGAAAAACTGTCGTTGAAACATCCACATATTTGTAAATAGTACCACAGTTGCACACATTTGTAAATAGTTTGCCAAATTGTTGTCAAATTGTTACACTGTTGAATGTAAATAAACGTATTTTGCTATCAAAAAACACTTTTTCATTCTTGGTGGTAGTGTTTTATAGAAGTAAAGCACTATTTAGGTGTTTGTGGCATCATTCATGGACAAAAAGAAGTGTAAAATTCACTAGAATGCATGAAATAATATCGTTTCACTAAAAGCTTGATTTCTCCATATTTTGGTCCAAAACAGGCGAAATTGGGTCAAACTAACCATTTTCTATTGTTGATTACTAAAGAACGGAATAAGGTAGAAACAAACTTTGATGAAAGATGAAAGTCCAATCTTTCATTTGGTAGTACGTGTGTTTCCATAGTCCAAACAGAACATTTTCTGTGGACCTTGAAAGATCAGTCAAAATGCTTAAATCGGCTGGCACTGGCGGCATCCCTTTTCTGAAAACGTCTGGCAGTCAAAGAGTTAACAAGACCATTAGAATTTTTGTGATACCAAAATGGACACTGTGCATTCATTTTCAGTGGACCAAATAACAACGATTCTTGAATTCTACTTTTCAACCAAATCAGTGGTTGTAACACGGAGGGCATTTCGGAGGGAATACCCTGGGAGAAACGTTCCATGCAGACAGGACCATTGTAGAAAAATTTAGGAACAGTGCAGTGTGGGAAATGACAATAAAGGTCATATCAGGCGGCAAGTTACCGTCAAAACACCAGCAGGCAGTTGTGCCCTTCTCTGAGAGGCTGTATTTGCTAGGTGACCCGTCCTTACTAAAGAACCTTCAATCACATGTTGCGGAGTGGGTTTAGGTAGCATTGATATTGGGGCGTAAACTTTATTATTTCAGACTAGAAAGCTTCATCACCCCTCTATCAACCTTTGGCACAGCCACCTGGCCAAATTAGCTGCACTAGAGTAGAGGGTCTGCCATACCGATTATTGAACAGAGTTGTAAGATATGATATGAAATGGGAGTGATACCTGTCTAACATGAAGGGACCTGATTAGGAGAGAGGGATCTGTAAAATATCTGGCATCGGTGAGTGTGCAACGTGTCGTGAGCTGGTACTGTTCTCTGCCTTTATTTGTATTAAGTTATCGATTTACTTTTACTATTTTTATGATGATTACTTTCTCAAATTGTTATTTTAGCGTTTTAGATATCCTTGTTTTAGTTGTTTTTTGTTGTTTGATTTGATGTTTTCTTTGTTGTTCTAGTTTAAGTACAATACTACATGCAGTCGATGCTTGTTTTTCTATGTACATATCTTAAAATTGTGATATGACTGCTACTTGCCACATACATGTCTATATTGTGCTTTTTCTTTATCTCAATAAAATGTTAATCCAAAAAAAAGCATTGTTAAAATGCTAATTCCTCACCAAAAACACTATTTAAATGGTGTTCTCCATTCGACCATCTATGAAAAATTCTAGGTCATTGTGCTCTCCCAACCCAAGAAAACGAGCGGGTACTCAACTGTCGTGTGCAATTAGGACCTCACACCGCCTCTGCGGACTTAACAAATGGCCACTTTCTCTGAGACCTCTATTCTCGCAGGATAGTGATAAAAGCTTAGCAGCTGCAGGAAGTACACCCTCTGCTGGGTGTTTTTGAGGTTGGAGTTGATGTCAGTCTACAAGGTTTAAAAGAGGAGTGAGAGAAGCCATCTACATAGTGGCGGCAAGACTACCTCTCAACAGAGTTGGTGGTTTCCACCTATCTACCACATACAATGTTGTCCTTTCAACATTCCGAAGAAATAATGTTTTGCCTCAAACAACAAAAACAGTCACCCCGTGACAGAGGGGGTAGCTACCTTTTTTTTTTTAACAACTGAATGGAATATTAATGAGTTTTCACCCAATGACTTATTGACCAACAGAAGCCTCTGTGACAGGCGTTTTACGATGGTCGTTTGCCAAAATAGTTATACAATTTCCAGATGTGAGACATGCCTCCAACTTGGAGCATAAATAGTTGCCATTTTTCCTCACCAACTCAGGCTGGTTAGGCTTGTTGCATGAACTGATGAAGCCTTCTCGGATGAGAGGCGAAACATCCAAGACTAGTCCAGTAACAAGAAAGTAATGACCTGGATGAATAACAATTTCAACAAGCAAGTTGGACTACCATTTCAGGTATTGAGTGACTGTAATGCGCAAGACTTGAAGGTATTCATGGTTAACACAGGACAGCGTGGCAAAGGATGTTTCATGTCAAGTTTTAGATCATCTCTACAGGCATGTTCAGCTCCAGGTTGTGTTGGCTGCACCAGAGTACTTCTTGTCGATATGCAGACTCTCACTATTGTTAATGAGGCCGCTGACTGCGTTTTCAGCTTCAAGCGCCAGGAGTTTGAGAGCTGGGTGCATTGAGGTGTAGTTGTTCAGGCAGTGCTGATTGTGCGTGTAGACGATGTGGTTCCCCCTAGCCTCACCTACTGTGTTCTGCCCCTCAAGAAGCTGCAAATTCAGGGGCAGAGGCAGAGAGACACTAAAGTGGATTACCTTGGAGGAGAAGAGTTCAGGGATTATGGTGTTGATGCAGAGCTCAAGTCCATCCCTGCACCATTGAGAAGTTCCAGGTCAAAGTACAGCCCTATGTTGACTCAATCATCCACAGACGTCTTTGCCCGGTAGGCAAACTGCAGAAGTTCAAACAACGGTTCTGTGAAACTAAGGGGTCCAGCATGAGGTACTCAAAGCACTTCATAACTACAGATGGCAGGGCACAAGGCCTGTAGTTGTTCAGTCCTGACATTGCGTTTTTTTGATAATGGTGGAGCGTTTAAAGCAGCATGGGGCTTCAAGGATCTTTTGAATATCTAAGTGAAGACTGCAGCCAGATGGTCAGCCTAGAATTTCATACAAGAGGGAGACACGCAATCTGGTTACGCTGCTTTTGTCATCTTTTGT
>NC_141250.1:1485000-1512500 GCF_054856555.1 Leptonotus elevatus
ATTGCTTATACACCGGAAATCCGGCCCTGGTTGAAGACTGGCAGGCATGAGAACCTGAAAGACAACTGAAAGATGACGGGAGTCTTTTGGTTCTTCATGCTTGCCAGTCTTCAACCAGGGCTGTGTTTCCTGTATGTATGTGTTTCCTGGACGTCTTGGTGCTCACTGCTTTCGCTTTATGTAACTGCTAGAGGAAGTTACGCCACAATTTGTGAATGGATCGTGCATGCTTGGGCTAAACGTGTCTGCTTTCACTATCATCATTTATGAAGAGCCGAACGGGAACGAGAATGACTGTTAATAATACTACAATGACGAGAGGAAACCTGGCGTGTTTGCTGGAGAACTAGCCCAACTGTTCGTTTCAGATACAGCTTGAGGACTTTGAGGGATTTATGGATGAAGATTGATCAAAAGTAATGTGTCACATGTTTACTGGGCACCTAATGTGTCTGCCCCGGCTACATTTCTTGATTTGAAAAATTTGGCCCAAGTCAATTAGTAATTGAAAAGCCCTGATTTAAGGGTATAGTCCGATGGATTTGTTTTGGCCTGTCTGGGACATTACTAGAAAGAGACTCAACGTTTTACCTCCAGTCAAGCCCCGGAGGCAAGCGACTATCAGTGGCATATGCAAACATCACTGTGCGAACCCTGCTCCGATTGGTAGACTGGTTTCGTGGACGTGCTAGCATATGAAAAGTCTGCTGTTTTAACACCCGCTACTGATTGGTGGACTGGTTTCATGCTCATTCCTGGTTAGCTGCTGTCTTCGGTTTCCTCGAGCGTCAGTTTTAAATGTGTTTATAAAGAGCAACAGAAATCCGTTGGACCATACCTTTACAATTCTTTAATTTGTCTTCAAATCTCTAAATGGTTTTCTAACTAACTAAACTATCACAAGTGGAAGAGATTATATACACTGCACACAGACTCGTAACGTGCTATAAAACCAACACCCTCATTTGGCGACTGAATCAAAAGAAGATGACACTGAGCCATGATTTTGTGACGAGTATCGCAAGACCTCTTCTGTACTTTTGCTTTTCCCATTCCAACAGCGAGTTTTAGTTTTGGCACAGTCGGGTCGATCATGTGGAGCTTTCTGAGCGAAGTTTCTGAGCCTCAACAAAAGAAACCCAAGTCAAGGGAAGAAAACAAGCATGACAACGAATATAAGGAGAAGATGGAGGAAAAAGTGGGTGCCGGGTTGGAAGTGATAGTCAACGGGAGAAAAGTCACATGCATTGGCATAAAGAGGCCGTACTCTGACTTTGAGTAATCTCTCTCTTTCTCCACAACCTTCTTATTTCACTTTATTGTTTTGTCATTGTCCTTTTAAGTTATATTTAAAGGATTCAAAAAAAAAATTCTCAAAATTCAAGGATGCAAACATGTCTTAACACACATTTCCCCATGACATGGCACGAAATACAATCACTGAGGTAGTAACAGGTTAGCCTAGTAAATCCCAAGATTTGTGAAAATATAACACAAGATAAAATATATATAAAAGAAAAGGTTAATCCTTAGAATGAAAATGAGTACCGTAACAAAAATACAACGCTAGCTCACGAAATAACGGCTATTTGGGAGTTAGCGTGCGGACTACAGTTAGCCTGTGTGGTAACAGCTAGCTCAGGAATTAACGGCTATTTGGGAGTAGTAACGGTTAACCCGCAAGCTAATGACAGATGAGGTTAGACAGGAATCTCTATGGACTATGATGTTTGAAGATGACATTGTAATCTGTAGTGAGAGCAGGGAACAGGTGGAGGAGAAGCTAGAGGCAAGGAGGTTTGCCCTGGAAAGGAGGGGAATGAAGGTAGTTTGTGTGAGAGCAGAGGATGCAGACGACAGGGTTAGATGGAGGCAACTGATTTGCTGTGGCAACCCCTGAAGGGAAAAGCCGAAAGGAAAAGAAGAAGAAGAATGTATATGTATGTATAATGCATTTTCGGCATTCGGCAAAAATAAAAATTTAATCCGAAATAATATGGCCGAAAGAGGATGTTGTGGTGACGCAAGCAAAAAATAAAAAATAAACAGCTAACGCGGAACACCAAACGCGGGGGCAAGTGTCTGTCTCGCTGCTCGCTGGCGTTTCACTGAGTGAGTACCGGCAGTTTCATTGCGCACACCGGAGAGGAGAGGTAAACTGTTGTCCAGCATTTCAGTAGGTCGAAAAAAGATAGCGCTGCCGAGAACTGCACTACAGGTGAGGCACTCTTTCTCCTGCAGCGCCTTCCTTGTTTTTCTTTGATTAGAGCCCCTCGAGCTTCCACTTTTTCCCTTCCATCCTGATGGCCGTGTAAAATACTTTAGCTAATGTTAGCACTATTGCTATCAACATTTTTAAACAAGTAAACACCACTCTCACCGGGTGACTACAGACCTGTACAGAACGCCGTGTGCGACTTTGCAGTGCGTTCCCGAAGCGGATTGGCTGGTGCAAAGATTTTTCTTTTTCTTTTTAAAACATTGGTGAATATGTGAATGTGCGGATTTCAGCGCGCCGCACCGTACTGTCCCGCATCCACACTGCATGCATTTGTGCCCACCCGTGCGAACTACGTTGACTATAAAGTGCAATCACATCGCCAGAAAATGCTCATTAATTATAATAAATGCAAAGATAGTAAAAAAAATAAATTGCTTTTTTTTTTCTCTCAGTTTCGATTTTCTGTTTTTGGCCAAGCATTTCTCATTTTCGGTTTTGGCCCAAATTTTTCATTTTGGTGCATTCCTAATCTCTACATTATATACATTTATTTTTTTTATAAAATCTGCAAATTAATCAGTAATAAGAATTTATTTAAACGCGTTAAGAACAAATAAAAGTGTAAACTAGCTAAAATATTCACACTCTCATGTAACCACAAAGCATACATGAAATAGATTTGATTGTCCTACATACTCTTTTCTGTGCTCTTTATGGGCTCTCCAGTCTGAGTGGTGCACAACGCAGAAACGCAGTTCATCAGGATGCCCCAGTTCTCCAACTGGTAACGCTACAAAAAAAGAAGGTAAAAAACAGAAAACATTGTGATTCAAATTTAGGGCAAAGTCTTATGTAATACAAGCATAACTAAATCAAATTCACTGGACTAGACCACTGAAACCACTTTACCGGGAGTTGGACTGAGGACACAACACAGGGACGCGATCAAGAGACGGACGAGTAGGAATTTTCTTCACTGAGGGGGTCAGTTGGGGCTAGAAGCAGGTTCTTAAAGTAATAGTTCGTGTTTTTTGACAATAATTTGTATGGCATCCTCACCTACAGTAATGTGCAATCAGCACTTACCCCCGACAGCGTCCTGTGACCCGAGATCTGGTCCGATTTTGGTCTAGGCGAAAGTAGTCCAGCTAGTTGGTTGGGGTCACGGAAATAAACATTTGCATCACAAAACCACAAACTAGAAAAAAAGTCAGACTCCATAACCGCCAGACACAATTTTTCTGTTCGTATCACTGAGCGGTGCGCTGCATCCATCTGACAGACGCACACAAATCACGTTGTTTGAAAGTGCTTACCTGATGCGAGAGAGCTAATGGAGAGCGACAGCGATTAGTATATAACGTTACGATTGTATAAACTTTGTAAATCTAGTGTGTAACTAAGGCGTGTTCCTGTGTTGCACATTTTGTTGTGTATTCTTGTGTCCGAGTGTTAGTGAACGCATCGCACGTCTCACGGTGGAAAGGGACTAGTGTTGCACGGGATACCGGTACCAGTACCGTATCTTGATGTCAAAAAACTCTGTTTTAAAGGCAGGTACAAATACACGCATGGTCGCCTGTCTACCGATATGTGGAAAACGCCTTAAGTAAGCGACACGCCTCTTTCAGCATGTGTGCAAGAGGGCGCAGGAAGATGGTTTCACGCACTGAAGCGCTCACTGGACGTGCACTCCGCGTTGAGAAGCATGAAGCGCTAATTAAGCTTATTAAGTGTAGCACTCGCTGGCAAGTATGGCGCGCTAATTAAGGCTCCACGGGAGCGCGCAAGTAGAGTGGAAGCCACGCGACAGCATTGGCATTGCCTACGCATGTTTTCAATTAACACATGAAGAACACACGTGTGGTTTTTAATTTTCAGTTTCAAGAACGTTTTGTAACAAGAGCAAATGTTTTTCGCGGAGAAGCAGAAGAAAATGCAGCAATAATTCCTGCAGTGGACTCAAGGTGTGTTCAATGACACAGTAGGAAATCACAGTTATACATAGAAAAAGCTCAGACGACTGACAGAGCAACAGACACAGGTTGTGACGCATTTTTGACACTTCCCTTAAAAATAAGTGGAGGGTGAATTATTTTGTTTGTAGTTTGTAGTATTTGATTACGCATTTGACTAATTGGGAGCGGAATGGAGAAAAGCAGAGACATGCATGCACACTCAAGCAACGTTACATTGAGTCATTGGAGTGCCACTGTACTGCCAATATTTAAAACGGATGACATGAAATGCAGTCAAATACAGTACTTCAAGAATATGGCCTGCAATGTGAAAGCACATACAGTATAAACAAATATATACAGTATGTACATAAATTAACATGTATACATCGAGTATTGTTCCGATACCCATACTGGTATCGGCAGAGGCCACGATACTGCATTAAAACAGTGCTATTGGTATTGGTGAGTACTAACAAGAAACATGCTGATACCATTCATTCTGACGCTAATATAGAACTTTGAATGCTTTGAACCAATGGCAGGACAGCCTTTTCATGTTGGGAAAAAAAAAACGTAGGTATCGCAAAGCTGGGTATCGGTATCGGGGGCAAAAAACAGTATCGGAACAACACTATATACATTCCAATATTTTGAATTAATAATAAATAAAAATAATTTGAAGTTCTTTTGCCAGTTTTCATTTTGCTGCTTTTGCTGATGTTTAATAGTTTTGTCGAGGTACCGTTTCAGTACCGGTATCGAGGTATTTTATACAGGTATAGTATCAAAGTTAAAATTTTGGTATCGTGACAACACTAAAAGGGACTCATCCGCACATTGTTGGCAACGTGTGCTAATTCTGCTTGCGAGCAAAGTTTATTGTGTTCGGCGTTGGCTGCGGCCAACAGTAACCGGCAATGCTGGAGGTACTGGGTGGCCACGGCCAACCTCGAGGATCCTGGATATTCAACAATATTGCCAATGCCTACTAAATAATTGATAACTCAGCTCCTGGAGCAGATAGAAACATAATTACAAAAACATTTCAGAGCTTACACATGTGGCATTCACACAAACCTAAGTTTATTATTATAAACCTTCAAAATAAATAAATATATATATATATATAATTAGTTTTATTTTTTTAATCAACAAACAATTGTGTCACATCTGTGGGTGTGTTTTTGGTTGCCTGACTGCCAGCCTATGTTAGTGCTGTGTTAGTCCATGAAAAGGAATAATTTACTTGTTTTTGTTATTTATTTATTTAAGTTTAATGTTCAGTGTTTTAAACAAATAAATGTGTGTAAAATCAACATGGTGGTTATTTTTAATACTTAAGTCATAAATTTCCCCGTTCGGTTTCCTTTTCTACTTATTGTGTACAAGTCAGTAACTGACATTTGCCTTATTGCCACCAACTGGCAGAAAGCTCTATTGTAACTGAGCAACTCATTGACAATTGTAACAGCTCCAATGCATTGAATTCATAACATATGCTCTGAAATTATTATATGCAGCCCACTAGTCGGTGCTCACTGCCCAAGGTCGGCATGCGAACGGTATGGCTGCATGATTAAGAACCACTTATTTAGACATTTCAGGTATGAACTTATGGCCACCCCTATATGAGTCATGGTTTCACCCTGGCCACCTCAATGAAACATTTCTGGCTACGCCCCTGGTAGCCGGTTGTGTAAAATCAAATAAAAAGGTGAGATTATCAACCACGTCTGCTGGCGGCATTCTTGTGAGACGTCACACTATATTATATTATTCTATATGTAAAAATGGTGCGGACCCGTGATTTCCCGGGCTGTACCAATAAAAACGTCATTGAATCTCTGTACACTTTTCACCGCTTTCCGAGCACTTCAAACAAGTGCACCCCATTTGTCAGTGACAGTCACCCGCTCTCTCAGGGCTCCAGCTGATGCTCCACCATCAAGTTGCACTACTTCTCTCTCACTCCATCTGAATTTCAGCATCAGTATATTCGGGTTCATAAAGATACCCTTTGGCTCAGTGAGACATTGTCTTCATCATCAGTGTTGTAGTCAGACATGTTATTGTGAGTTTTAAGTTATAATTATGGTGGAACACGATACGATACAAACAAAAAAATAGTGCCAGACGGTGATGGAGTCTGAGTTTTTTTTCTAGTTTGCGGTTTTGTGATGCAAATTTATCACTCTTTTGAACACAAATTGTTTTTTGAAGAAAATGTTACGCTTTATTTCCGTGACCCCAGCCAACAAGCCTGACTACTTTCCTCTCGACCAAAACCGGACCAGGTCTCGGGTCACAGGAAGCTGTCGGGGCTAAGTGCTGATTGCACATTACTGTAGGTGAAGACGCAATACAGATTCATGTCCAAAAAGCCGAACTATCCCTCTAAATGACCGTCACTCCATTCGTTTCGTTATGCGTACGTTCGCTAGCAAGCTTTGTGATTGTTCCGTCTATTCCCTCTGTTTCAGGATATTTACAAAAATAAATGTGTTTAAGAAATTATCTATTTTAGCCTCTTTTACGTCCGTTTGGATCTTTCTTTTCTGTCTGGAAAATGGGAAGAGTGAAACTGAGGTTTACAAGCGGACACTTCCGTCTTCTCGAGCTTTGCAATGGTGGGTTTTTTTTTGCCTATGAACTCCATTAGGATAGTTAAAAATGGCACCAAGTGCACCTGTCGTTTTGTCACTTAAGGCTGAAAGCCGTTTAAACAATGCTTGCAAGCTTTAGGTGTGCAATTACGCAAACACGTTCAACACTCTAATCTCCGCCATTCAAATGACTGCTACGCTTGGTAGCAGTTTTTTGTGTTTTTTTACTTCATTTTCACGCATGCGCAAACGTAATGCGCGCTTCGCTTATTATTACATAATGTACAGTAGTTTTGAAAGTGAAGCGGACATTACCTTTGATGACCATAGTTGCCTTAAAAGTAGTATGGAGGTAGACATTTTCCGCGTCCTTTCCGTCGTTGCTTTCGTCTTCTCCTTCTCCTTTGACAACCTTCTTCTTCTTCTTTTTATAATTAATTACTGACGGATCACGTCTACATGATCTTTACCGCCACCTACAGTGGCGGAGACTACAAAGCAATAAGTCACAAGTCAAAATGGCGATCATGGTCTTTTTTTTAAACTGTTTATTTGCAGTAAGAGTCAGACATACAAACTTGACAACTATCAACAATCAATTCTCAATACAAATCAACAATAACTGCCAAGGAAACAGTAATGCCCCCCCCAAAAAAAATCAAAAAAATTAAACATACAACGTTAACGTAAAATTGTAAATTACACACATAAAGATAAAATAATAATCAATTAAATGACATTACAAAAATAAAATCAGGACATATTCAACTCAACTCAAGAGGTAATTTATTCAAAATATTATGTATGATTTGCACTGTAGGTCTTATAATCAATCTTAAAGACTTAATATACTATATGCCAAATTTGTTTACAAAATTTTGAAAAACAGGGTTAGATTTTTTAAAACTTTTTCTTGTGAATAAAGAAATTTGCCATACATAAAATGAGATTCGTAGATATTTCCTTATTCTTGTTTTGAAGGATGAGTCCAAAAGTTGTATGATCTCTGTACTGAAATTGAAACTGAATTGTTTCGTTAGACTAAACTTTAAAAAAATAAAAATTAAAAAAAAATGCTGTAATTTGTTACAGCTAAAAAAATGTTTTACTTTTTGTCATTATATTCATGATTTGGTTAAAAGCATCATTTTCAATTTAATATAAATCAAATACATTTATTTTTCCCAAACCAAATTACTTTTACTTTGGAATAGAGTAATTAAAGTCAATTTTATTACTTTACCCCAAATCGAACTTCTGATTCAGTAAGAACAAAATTAGCGGGGTACAACCGGAGCTGGTTGACAAACAATTGTAGGGCACACATAGATGAACAAACATACACAACCTCATCAAGGGACAATTTAGTGTTCAATGAATGTATGTACTAGGCACAGGGAGAACATGGAAGCTCCACACATGAAGGCTGGAGGCTGTATTATTTGAACCCTGGATTGCTGAACTGTGAGGCAGATGTGCTTAGCAGTGGGCCACCAAACCTGCTAACTTCAAGCTAATTAAAATAAAACAAAACCATATTTGCAGTCAAATAACTGCCATTAAAAACAGAAAACTGTCCCTATAAAAGTTTTTTTTTTAGTTAAAAAAGAAAAGAAAAACTTTTTTTTTATTTTTATAAATATACAAAATACAATACTGGCAAACATGCTGTGCATAGCAAAAAATCAGCAACTCACCTTTAAACACAAAGAACAACTAAATGTCAGTCGTCGTTGTCTTCTCTTTGTTTTTCTTTGTCCTCTTTTCAAGTACGAGCGGACTTTTTCTTCTTCGAATTATATTTAGTGGTTAGTAAATAAGACTACTTTGCGTTGCCGCCACCTATCGGACTGAATGCGTTAGACATCACTTCCCGTCCTCACAATTGAGGCTTCCTGACAGGAGAGTCTGTACCGGAAGTGACCTCACAGGGAGCTCTGCAGTTAAGTGCCTCTCGTTTGTATCAGTTGTGCAAGACACAACTTCACTTGAGAAGTTACTCAGTAAAATAGCGACCCCTGCTGTCCTTGATGGCTACAGTAAATTGTATCCCACCCCATTGGATAGACCAGATGTCTACTTTTGTTGAATGAGTCTCTTGTAAAAAAAATTATGTTTGCCTTTCTTCCTTTACAAAACTGAAAAAAACATTTTATTTTTGTTATGTCTCTTAAACCCCTTGCATTGACAGATAATAATGAAACATTGTTTTTAACTTGGCGGCACGGTGGGTGACTGGTTAGCACGTCCGCATCCCAGTGCAGAGGACGTGAGATCAAGTCCGGGCTTCGGCCTTCCTGGGTGGAGTTTGCATGTTCTCCCCGTGCTTGCGTGGGTTTTCTCCGGATACTCCGGTTTCCTCCCACATTCCAAAGACATGCATGGCAAGTTATTTGAGCACTCCAAATTGTCCATAGGTGTGATTGTGAGTGTGGATGGTTATTCGTCTCCGTGTGCCCTGCGATTGGCTGGCAACCAGTTCAGGGTGTACCCCGCCTACTGCCCGAAGCCAGCTAAGATAGGCTCCAGCGCCCCCCGCGACCCTTGTGAGGACTAAGCGGTTAAGAAAATGGATGGATGGATGGATGGATGTTTTTAACTCAAACATAAAAAATAACAATAATAAAACAATTAACCTGTAGAAAAATGACAAATATCAGAATATTATCCGATACCTTAACTTATATTTGTAGCAAAACATTTATACATTTACATACATTACATGCATATACATACATTTAAACTCCAAACTTACTTCCTTGTGTGGATTCTTCAAACCTTCTCAAATGTGATCACGGCATGAGTCTCTGTCCATTGATGAAAACGTGTGAACCTCTGAACACTGCCTTTTGGCCTGCCTCTCTTGCCTACTCCACTTTGGGCCACGCGGCTTTTCGTGCCTCCCGATTTACCGAGGTGAGATTTTCAACAAAGCGAATGTTGAGTTCCTCGCAGACAGCGTGGTTCTTAGTGCTCCTCCAGACCTCATCTCTGTGTCGTCTTCCAATGAACTGCATTATGATTTGTCGGGGACCGAAGGTGCTGACGGATCCAATGCGATGCACAGAGTCCATGGTGAAATGCATATTCTCCTTCCAGTGTGGTTTTATATTGCAAACGATGTCTGTGACGACACTCCAAGTGTCTTCATCTTTGTTCTCCTTCAATCTATTCAGTCGTAGATTTCATCCTCTCTTATATCTTTCAGCCTCAGCCACCTTCTTTTCCATCTCTGAAACATTCTTCAGCGTTTATTGCCTTGAGTGGTTGCACTTCAGCATTCAATTCTTTATTCTTCTCTTTACGGTCATTAATTTCGGCCGCTTTGGCAATAATGGCAATAGTTTCTGTGTTTTGTCTCAAGTACTTACCAAGGTTTTCTATCATTGTTGTCAGCATGTCAAGTTTCTGCAAGATAATGTCTGCCGCTCCTTTCTGCATCTTCAAAAGCACTGCCGATTTGGAGGGCGACGACAAGACATTTTTCTGTCCTTTGGCATTAGTTTCCATACTTTTGGCGGCGGAGTAGTCATGCACCGAAAGTCCTCTTCGTTTGTCTTTGTTCATCGTTGTATCAGTGGTCGTTTTGACGTAACGTCAGCCCGCTGAGAGGTAGACAGCCGTTCCGGGACTAACGGACCTAGGGGAGGCCATCATTGCCCTCCCTTCAGGCTGACGCTCAGTAAGATAACGAGGATCCACTGTCCTCCTAAGGAGTAATCGTATAGTTTGTATCCCGGGTGTAGAAGGGAGAGGCTCCGCTTGTATCACATTTACAGAATGGCTAACTTTAACAACTCGGAATCTTGAAAAAACTAAGAGAGTCCGAGCCGGGATTCGAACTGTAGGCACAATGATTTATTGACAAGACACATATTCTGGCCAGAAGGGAGAAGAAAGCCGTAGAACAAAGGGATGCACTGGTTTTATATCAGAACACAAATCCATCCCCTTTCTTCGATAAGAGGTGTGACATTATAATGTAACGAATCTTATTGGTATTTGGAAATATAGTACACTCTTTCTTAATTAGCTTAATTATTCATATGGATTTCTTTGGCCACTAGAGTGCGCCACAGGCTTGCAGTTAACTTTGTGCTATATCATTTTGTGACCATTAGGGGCACTATGGTTCCACGGAAAACTTAGAGTCATAACCTTTGGCCGACTTTTAGAGTTACCCACCGCGTGAACTGACAGTGCTTAGCAAGAGCACGTGCAGCTGCATGATTGTAAATTTTGTGGATAAGACATTTTTACGGTTTCACCTGCGTTTGGTGGTGCACTGACTCTTTTCTTTGATCCGATTAGCAAGTTTTGTCGACAAGATACTCATTGCTTAGAAGGACAGTTAAATCATTTTTAACAAGCGACAGTTGTCATTTTTCTGAGCCAAGGAGTCAAAGCACTTTGTACAACTTTTATCTTAGCAGAATGCTTCCAAGGTTAGCCGGTTTTAACAAGTTTACACTAGACATTTAATACAATGTAGTAAGCATAAGATAGTTCTCAAACGATGCACATAATGTCACGGGATACCTTTAAATTTGCATAGATGGCTAAAATAAAACACATAGGTTTCCACAAAAATGGGACACAACTGTTTCTTCCGACAGGTTTTACATTTCTAAAGTAGTAGTTAAATCACATAGAGTAAATTGCAGTGAGTTTTTTCGGAGTGTTCATTTCAATTTATATAATTTTTTTAGGGAATACTACCGGATCTATTCACAGCACGCCTGCTCCCTCCACCATCTTGCCGGAAGTCCCGGTGTGGTCTTAGTGATTTCTTTTTATTTATTTATTTTAAAACATTTTTTAAAATTGCTTGATTGAACTGAGAACAATACAATGCACTACAACAGCCAGGGGTAGACTGACAAAAGGAAAAAGAAGCTTGACCTACCACATTATTCTGCAATAGTTTTAATATATTGTTTGATTTAATTTTCAAACACGACTGATGATCTCTGATTAATGTATCGACATTTTTGCAAATGCCATTTACCCAATATTATAATAAGATTGATGATATTATTGCCCTTTTTACTTCCAGATGGATAATTATAGAAGCCAAAACAGGTAATTCCAAAACAAATGAAATACATCCTCAGGAGATTCTCGACAAAAAGAGCAATCAACAATCTGAAATTGTAAAGTAGGCCCTTGTGGACTATTGTGGAATTTTTCATGCTTGTATTACCTTGCGAGCAATTATTGTGTATTTCAAAGTAGGTGCTTTGTCCTAGTGTAGTTGCCGTATGGTTAGTGAGCCAAAATGGCTAATCTGCCGCGCATGCGCACGCAGATCTTGCAGCGACCGAAGATCGTTCACATTGACAGACCGCGTGGAGTTGGAAATAAACGGTCATGACTTCCATTGGTGTCGGTGGAGAGTGGATGTTTCTGTCCTGTGGCACCAAGCTATTAGCAGCTCACATCAAACAGGAAAAGTGAGTACAATTCAAAGCTCTTGTCTCTACAAAAGTTTATGAATCGGCGTAATCATAGGCAGTGGATATTTTTGCCGTGACCGGCAACTCTTCTGCTTTATTTTGCCGTGAACGGCTATGATTAGTCAATCGCCGGAACGAGTCATGCACTCACTGGGCGTGATTTCTGCATCGCCTCGCTTCACTTACTACTGTCTTTTCATGAAGTATTTACTTTTATTTGCCACCTAGGATAGGCTATTATCGGCATTACCAGTCTAACCATAACCGTCAGAGCATTCTCACAGTCGGACATCCGGACATTTATGACGTCACCAACCATAGTAACGCGTCGCCATATTGAAAAGGGGGCATAACACAAGCAGTTGCTTTGTCGTGCATTGGATTGGATTACAAACGCGTCAAACTTCGGTTTTTATTTGCGATCTGTTGTCCGTCGGAATGACTAAAAGTTGCTGTGTTGCGGGTTGTAAGACAACGAAGAATTCGGAGCCGCATCTGCAGTTCTTCATTCTTCCTCGTGAGAAGGAAAGGAGACACAAATGGCTGAACGCAAACAATCGAGGAACAGTGAAAGCAGGCGGTACCGTGGACGATTTTCGCCCGTGGGAACCTTAATCCAGGCACACTTACGTTTGCAGCCAACATTTTATTACTGGTGAGTAAAAGTTTAATCGATTTTTTTTTTTGTTGCCCTAATCAGCTGCTAGGGTTCAATAGACTAGGCAGTGGTTATTGTTACCGTAACCGGCAACTCTCTTGTTAGCGTTATTTTGCCGTGAACTGCTCTGATTGGTCAATCGCTAGAGGGATATATTATTGGGCTGGCGAGAATTGGTTATTTTGCTGTGACGTGAGTCATGCACTGCGTGATTCCTGTCTGGTAATACCCCCCTTTTGTTCTACTGTGATTTACGGCAAAATTACGCTTGGAGGCAATTAGCTGGTTACGGCAAAATAACCACTTTGTGTATATACCACCAGTTTGCTCACTTTCATACAATACATATTCCATGTATTATTGCAAGTCATTCTTATGGTTCCCAATTAAAAATCGTCACCCAGATTATGTACCCTCCATCTTCCCAAAGAAAGAAAGAAAGTAAATAAAGTCCTGGCTCTGGGTGTAAGGTGGCACGAAATGAGAGAGCATCATGGAGATCTCCAACAGGTACATGATTACTGTATCATGCATGACAGGATACAGGATCTTTAAGTCATTTTATTTTATTTTTTAATGCATTACAGTTCCTGGCAGATGTCAACGCTTGAAGTGCCGACAAACAGCATCTCTCAAGACCTGCACGTCTTCAACTCTAAATGAAACAGAACCTTGGTTTCGTGATTAAATTGCATGACAGGGAAAATATTCATCAAATCAACCGTCCTGTTTTTGGTGCAAAATTTCCTAGACTAACCACAATTGTTGGCTGTTTTAAGATCTTCATCGAATCGCCAAAGAACCTGCTAGCCAGAGCTCAGTGCTACAGTAGCTACAAAAATACATTGTACTGTTAAAGTATTTGTTGCTTGCAATCCATTGGGAAATGTCACATTTTTGTCTAGTTGTTGGGGTGGGAGGGCTTCTGATGTGCAGATAGTTCGTAAGTCTGGTTTTATTGAAGTATCACATGCCCGGTGACCAGATGCTTGCTGACGGGGTTTACCATTCATGGGGACTTGGCTACTCGTTGCAGCTGTGAACTTTTGACGCCAGCGTTTACGAAGGGTAAGAAATCGCTACCTGCCAGGGAAGTAGAGATATCAAGGAAACTTTTCTCTGTGAGGATGCATGTCAAACGTATTATATAAAATAGATTTAGTGTTCTGAAAGGTACACTGCCAATTCGATGTGTGCAGAGTTTGAAAGCTGAAGCGCTGGGATGGACTTTATCGAATTGCGAGTAAGATTGTGCGAGTGTGTGCCGTTTTGAGCAACATTGGGCCCCAGCATTGTGTATGATGAACAGTAAATTGAGATCATCTTACAAATAATTGTGATGTATTCATCGTATTTGATTTTGGTCATTATAGGTTGACCACTGTAACCGCACAGAATTTTTTCTTAATATTTTCTTTAGTTTCTTAGTCAAAATCTCATTTAATCTTTGATTTTTAACTGTTCTCTTTTCTACTAATGTACTGAGGGACTCAAAAGGCACTTCCAATTTAAATGTATTTTTATAGTTTGTAAAATGTCTTTTGAATGTTGCAGCAGATGTGCGCTGATTTGCTTTTTGTTTTTAATTTACATGAATAAAGTCTTATGACAGTAAATGGTACCTCATTTGTTTTATTAGCGATTTATTTTCTCCTATTTGCAATGGAACATAAAACATGATATAAAGTAAGGATACATTTTATTGGCTGGCAACCAGTTCAGGGTGTACCCCGCCTACTGCCCGAAGCCAGCTGGGATAGGCTCCAGCGCCCCCCGTAACCCTTGTGAGGACTAAGCGGTTAAGAAAATGGATGGATGGATAGATTTTATTGCACAAAGATGAAGTAGAACACAAGTAAATAAAAAACAAAACAGTGCAAACACCATGCACAATATTTACATCCTATGTGAGCAAAAAAATGCAGACAAGCTCACTTTGTTTACGGCAGCCTCGACAATACAATTTTCTTGCTTTTGGCAGCCTCTTAAGTTTCAAACACACCAGGTGAAACCAATTGTCGCATGAGTCACATCCCACCATAGGCTGTTTTTCTGAGATGGTTTTACACACGCAATAAAATGTCTGGCAGTGACAATTATAAGTCATGCTGAATTAGTTTTTATGAAAAAAGATGCAAAACACAGCTGAAGTATATTAATTTCAGGCAACGTTTGTCTAACGATGTTTACTTCTGCGTGCCCCCCTTTTCAAAATGGCCGACACGTTGCTACGCGAGATGACGTCACCGTGACATCACGCCGATTGCGAGAATAGGCTGTTCTCAGAGCATAAGCTGTTATCGGCATGACCACCCAAACGGTAACCGTCACAGCATAATTGCACTGTGGTGAGGCTAGCCGCCGCCTCTTTTTACGGAGTCAAGCCAGCCACTCTTAATTTCAAGTATGCCCTTTTTTAGGAATTACGGTAGTGTGCGCAAGTGATGCACTAATTGCTTTGAGGATGTTGATAGAGAAGTACAGAGAAGGTCAGAAGGAGCTGCATTGTGTCTTTGTAGAAAGCTTACGACAGGGTGCCCAGAGAGGAACTGGTTTTGTTGAGGAAGTCTGGAGTAGCAGAGAAGTATGTTCAAGTGGTGCAGGAATGTATGAGGACTGTAAGGCAGTGGTGAGGTGTGCTGTAGGTGTGACGGAGGAGTTCAAAGTGGAGTTGGGACTACATCAGGGATCAGCTCTGAGCCCCTTGTTGTTTGCTATGGTAATGGACAGGATGACAGATGAGGTTAGACAGGAATCTCCATGGACTATGATGTTTGCAAATGACATTGTAATCTGTAGTAGGAGATGGAGAGCAGGAAACAGGTGGAGGAGAAGCTAGAGGCGTGGAGGTTTGCCCTGGAAAGGATTTGAATGAAGGTTAGCCGTAGCAAGACAGAGTATCTGTGTGTGAATGGGAGGGACCCAAGTGGAAGAGTGAGGTTACAGCACAGGTGGGCATCGAGGGCCGAAGTCCTGCAGGTTTTGCATGTTGCCCTTCTTCAACACAGCTGATATATGATCAGCTCATCAGCAAGCTCTGTATAAGCCTGATAACGATCCTGTTGATTGGAATCAGCTTGTGTTGGAAGTGAGAAACCTCCAAAACCTGCAGGACTCCGGCCCTCGAGGACCGAGATTGCCCACCTCTGGGTTACAGGGAGAAGAGACCAAGAAGGTTGAGGAGTTTAAGTATTTAGGGTCAGCAGTCCAGAGCAATGGAGAGTGTGGAAAAGAAGTGAAGAAGCATGTGCAGGCAGGCTTGAACGGGTGGAGACAAGTGTCAGGTGTGATGTGTAGAAGAGTTTCAGCTAAAATGAAAGGAAAGGGTTATAAAACTGGTGAGACCAGCAATGTTGTTTGGTCTGGAGACGGTGCCACTGAGGAAAAGACAGGAGGCCAGAGCTGGAGGTGGCAGAGATAAAGATGCTGAGGTTCTCTTTGGGAGTGACCAGGATGGATAGAATCAGGAATGAGTACATCAGAGGGGGACAGCACGTTAGAGGCTTTGGTGATCAAGTCAGAGAGGCCAGACTGAGATGGTTTGGACACGTCCAGAGGAGAGATAGTGAGTATATTGTAAGAAGGATGCTGAGTTTCCAAATGCCAGGCAGAAGGTCTAGAGGAAGACCTAAGAGGAGGTATATGGATGTAGTTAAAGAGAACATGAATGTAGTTGGTGTGAGAGCAGAGGATGCAGAGGACAGGGTTAGATGGAGGCAACTGATTCTCTGTGGCAACCCCTGAAGGGAAAAGAAGACAGTAGTTTGTGCAAAGGGACGCTGGCGCGGAGACTGGCATCCGGTTTTCAAAATAAAAGACCGGTTTTCAAAATAAAATGTTACCGATAAGCAATTTAAAAGATTGTTTTTTTTTCTTTCTTTTTTTTTTAAAGGAAAACAGTTTTAAAGATGATTCAGTATAATACATTACTAATTCACGTTTCATTGGGTATGCACTCTTGTGGGGTAAATGGGTTTCATGACCAGGTGTTGAGCTAGAACATTGATAATTTATATGTACAGTATTAATTTAATTGAAAATGAGACAAAGGTTGAAGTGGAGAAAAAAAAAAAAAAGTTGTGCATCATCATCCAGCCAACATGCAACTATGACGCAGCACTGATTTGGGGTCAATAGGTCACATGACCTGGAAGCTATTTAGCTAAAATGCTAATATTTATATTAGCGGAGACCTAATACTAAAAATTAAAAGGTGTGCAACATCCAGCATACATGCAACTACAACGCAGCACTGATTTGTGGTCAATAGTAGTGATGGAGAAACCGAAGCTTTCTGAAGCAGTGAATCAATACGACGCAATGCGTCAAAATGGTTCAGCGTTATGAAGCATTTGCCACGAATCAGTGTGGTGAGTCATGGCACTGCTTCACCACTGCTTTCTGTACCACTGACGCAATTGTGTTGAAATGGTTCAGTGCTTTGAGGCATTTGACACAATTAAATGTGACATCTGCTGGACAAAAATATATTTCATATACATTCAGCAAAAGGACAAAATGTCATTAAGAAATAAGACACTCTTGTGTCAGTTTTAAATGAAAAAGTGAAATGCTTGTGCAACAGAAAATTGATGATGTTATTTGACTAAAATGCTTGTGACACTGGGACGGGGATTTGGGTGTTTCACAAAAAACATTATTTCTGCAGCATTTGGTTTCAGTCGGTTCCTATGACCTCTCCAGCGTTGGAGAAGATACTTTCGATGATTTGATTTATATTATAAATCAGTTTATATAGTGTGTGTGAATGAATGCCTACGATATGTGCAATTGCATTACTGTATTATACATTTTACAAGGAAAGTTTTGGGTACATTTTCCCAGTTTAATTATTTATTTATTTTAAAAAGTTACTAAACTGTTGAGCGAACTCATGACCTTCTGCTTGGTAGGCAGACACTCTATCATGTGAGCCTATATTAGTCTTGTTGTTTGCCATTATAGGCTAATGTATTTCTGGTGTGACTAAACGGAGCAAAAAATGGCTTGAAGGTACAATGATTCTACCTGACACCAGCAACACAGCAGGAGTGGCGTGGCTCAGCTCCTAGCGTGGCTGTCACCCAACCTGAAGGTTGTGGGTTCGTGCCTCAACCCTAGTAGTTTTTTTTTCATTGTAAAAAAAAAAAGCAAAACAAATTGATAAGATGTACTCGGAACACTACTTTTTAAAAAAAAAAATTATTTACTTAATTTTGGAGTGAAAACACGTTCCTATTTTTTTCCCCCTCAAGTAAATATTACTCATTGTTTTTTAGTGCATCCTTCCTCATTCTCAGTGACTTCAATGCACGCAAAAGCTCTCCTCTCAATTTTGCCCTCAAGAAGCATTGTGAGTTTGACTCAGAATCAAATTGACAGACTCGACCCCTCCCTACCCGGAGTGACACGCTACACGACAGTCACGGCCGACACGCGTGTGACGTAACAACGCTTCGCTTTTGTCATGTGATTTTCCACCGAATGAAGCACGGCATCGGAACAACGTATCGAAACACTTATTGCCACGAGCGCTCGACACCTGCCGAGCGTCTGCTTCGAGCGTGATGTCACTAGATGTTCCTCCGGACTCAGCGAGACATCGGGACGACCGATTGTGATACTTCTGCAACGATCGCTCGACACTTGTCTCCAGCGTCTGCTTCGAGCGTAGCATCGCTAGTCAATAGGTCACATGACCTAGAAGCTATTGAACTAAAAATGTTGATATTTACAGGAAAAAAAAATTACAAATAAGCGGAGACCTAAAAATAAAAATTGCATCATCCATCAGACATGCCACTACAATGCAGCACTGATTTGGGGTCAATAGGTCCCATGACCTGAAAGCTATTAAGCTAAAAATGCTAATATTTACAGGATTTAAAAAAATAATATGCAGAGACCTAAAAATGAAAGGTGTGCATCATCCATCAGACATGCCACTATGAGCCAGCACTGATTTGGGGTCAATAAGTCACATGACCTGAAAGCTATTAATCTAAAAAATGCTAATATTTACAGAAAAAAAAATAAAATAAGCGGAGACCTAAAAATAAAAAAATGAGAGGTGTGCATCATCCATCAGACATGCCACTACGATACAGAACTGATTTGGGGTCAATAGGTCACATGACCTGAAAACTATCATGCTAAAATTCTAATATTTCCAGGAATAAATAAATAAGCGGATACCTAAAAATACAAAATGAGAGGTGTGCATCACCTATCAGACATGCCACTACGATGCAGCATTGATTTGGGGTCAATAGGTCACATGACATGGAAGCCCACATTGCACAGATTGGAAGTACACTTACAATGTTACCGAATTACCTTTTGAGTACCTGCGTTAGTTACTGTATATTGTTTTATGATGGTGGTTGTTGCACATTAAATGGCATAAAGCATACATCACAAATCTTTAATTTCAGTTTTTGACATTGGGGGCAGGGCCTCCAACTAACTCGGTGATTATATTTTGTGTACATACTACTTTCTGACAAATAGGAATACAATTATTTATTAGAATAAATAATTATAATACATGTTAATGGCACAGATTTTGTTGGCTACATCCGGCGATGATTGCCTGTTGTGTACTGACATATAATCTGCACACAAGATGATAAAAATGTTGTCTCTGAGAGGTGGTACACGAGGAGTGTTTGGGTTTGAGTGAAACACAATTAAAAAGAGCAAGGGCAGCAAAACTGTGGCAGTGCGACCTGTGTAAATAAATAATTATTGGATCATTGTGCACCAATAAACCTGTGCTATGAAGTTTCTTTCATTTTTATTTTTATTTTTTTACACAGGTTATTGGAGCGGCCAAAATGAGTTTCCTTTGCAGGGTGTCTGGTCTCTCCCTTAGAGATAGGGTGAGAATTGAGAAGCTCAGTTATCCGGGAGGGAGTCAGGCTGCTGCTCCTCCGCGTTGAAAGGAGCCAGCTGAGGTGGCTCGGGCATCTGGTTAGGATGCCTGTAGCATCCTTGGTTGAAATAAAGCTGCTCTCCAACTGATGGTTCACAACTTTTATTGACCCTTTCTTTTATGTGAACACACCGTAAGAGCTACAACACAAAAACTAAAAATGCCATCAATAACTCAAACGGCATGCCTTGTGTATCCTCTTACCACATTCAAGCCATGTATCATAAATGAATTGCCTTAAATGATTAAGTTTCATAGCCTTAAAGTTACAATATGGAAGTTTATTCCTAAAAATAACTTTACAATAAGCTATTTATTTGACCATTTATGACTGAAATGCCTTCGAATTAGTGGATTAACACCTTAGCTGTTCACAATGGGTACTTCTGCAAGCCTCTGGCCAATAGTTTTCAGACTGGATTCGGGTTAGAATTTCCCGCGCCCTGTCTGCGGATGTGACGTAATGTGCGTGGTGTGTACGTGAAGAACGGTATGTGCAGTTTCATTTTTCATCAGCAGGTGGCAGTAGTTATTCAAAATGGAATATTCTACGTTCAGTAGCTTTGACAATATCTTCTTTGAATACAATTGACAGTGTGTATTTAACATTTTAAACCTTGCCATTTGCCCTTGTAAATACCTTAAAACAAAAATAATCATACAGAAATACAAATTCACAGCAAACAATACAGAACCTTGAGCTATAGTGTTGCTAATTTTTTACCTAGGTGTGTTAGCATACTCAAGTGGATTAAAATGGTAATGTTTTACTATGCAGTAAATCACACAAACAACGTGAAATATAACGACATTAGTTAACAATAAACATGACTTTAATACACACCCCGTTCCCTTCTCAACCAGGTGCTAAAATCGTTCACTGAATTAACCGTAAACTTCAGATTTCTGTTCTTCTGTGGTGCACACGTCCTCTCTGCCTATGAAGATAGCGCGACTAATGGCAGCACGTCGGTTAGTTACGTCATTTCCTTCCGGTTCATGAGACCCTTTCCTGTATCCTTCACAATAAAAGTATCAACCATATTATATAATAGCACAACAAAACAAACTAACAAAGCAATTCTGCAATACAGGAAATATTAGCATTTTAGATTAATAGCTTCCAGGTCATGTGACCTATTGACCCCAAATCAGTGCAAGCTCATAGTGACATGTTGGCTGGATGATGCACTCTTCTTATTTTTTAATATTAGATCTCCACTTATTTTTAATTATTTTTGTAAATATTATCATTTTTGCTCAATAGCTTCCAGGTCATGTGACCTATTGACCCCCAAATTAGTGCTGCATCGTAGTGGCGTGTCTGATGGATGATGCACACCTTTCATTTTTTAAAGGTCGCATAGTAGGAAAATGCACTTTAGTGGGGTTTTCTATCAATAATATGCATCCCCAGCCTGTCTACAATCCAACCAGGTATGAAAAAAGTCCGTCCGTGACTTCTTTAGCTTTCTCCTCCTTTCTAAAATGTGTGCTTCAAACGGGCAGATTAAACTTCCGTGACTTAATGACGTCAAAAAGACACGGAAGTGCACTCGACCCAACCCCCTCGGGTTAGTGGCACCACCTTTGGTAAAGGTTTGTCACAGCCACTGAAATTCGAGAAGCTGGCTGCTCCTTTCTTTTTCTCCCCTTGCTCGCAAATACTCCTTGGAGAGGGGAAACAATGATCAGGAAAAAGTGGTTGCTTCCTTCGTCCCAAGTCTTTGAGAAGACAGTGGATTAAGGCCCGAGCAGCTACCGCTGCGTGGTCCCTCTTGTTTTTGTAAGAACTCTTCTTTTTCTTCTTTGTAAACGATCTCATTTTTGGGGATCTAAACATTTGCGAAAACTCACCAAACTTTGCACACTAATTTGATATTATGAAGTTTCCATAACAACATAACATATAGTGCCCCCTAGCATGGAAAAATATGCACCAATCCCGGCACGTTTGACCGAGGGCTACAAAAATTAGCAGGCACGGGAAGCGCCCCGTGACACACAAAAAAGTCAGTGGAAGCCATATCCTAAAATTTAGAGGAAGTGAGCTATGAATTTTTGAATGTCCAATTTGGGCCCATTTTTGCACATTCACTGTGATCATTCTTTTTACCCATTTACTACAGTTTTTATCCGATTTACTTCTAACTTGGTATGTATCATCTCAAGACCTGGGACAACAACTGGGAGAAAAAATCTTGACGTTTTGAAATACTATATGACGGGAGCGGGGCCTCAAATTTTGCCTTGAATATTTCCTTCATCAAAAAAGAGGAAATGCTTGATAACTCCGCTGTACGCTCCAAAAAATCCCAAACCTCATGCATCTTAATAGCCACAGCCTGACAACATCTATTGGATATACATGTAGCGCCACCTTGTGGTGACAAGAAATTTCACACTTTACATTTTTATCTATTGTGCCGAGCCGGTTTGATGGATCCAATTGAATTTTTTTCAGAAAAGCCTTAAGGTGTTGATCATGCCCAACACAGAATATTGTAACTTTTCGCCAAAGGCCGTGGCCGTTACGGTGCCGCGAAGTCTGATGATTCGCTGTGACAATAAAAGCTGCGTTAACTTGACCCAGATGATTCTATATTCTCAAAATTCAAACATTTGATGAGAGTCCAGGTCTGAATACATCTGCAAACTTATATTTATTTGTACTGAAAGCGCCACATACTGGCAATTTTATTTTATTTTTTAACATTTTTTCTTCAATTTTTTTCTCCAACCACGTTAACTGGATACACCTCATATATATATAGGCCTTCATGATGTCATAACACGAAGTTTGTGAGTTTTCGCAAATCACTGTGGGCGTGGAAAGGTACTGTTTGCCAAGAAAACAACGGCAATTTTGAGGGCCTAAACATGCACAGAAACTCATGAAACTTGGCACACACATCAGGCCTGGCAAAATGAGCAATATTTTATCATGTATTGTGCGATTTTTACAAAAAATTACTCACTAGCGCCCCCTACAAATCTTTAACGAAGCAGCCTGGTTGTACGTTTAAACAAGATCTACGGGAAAAAAATGGTATTTAGGGAGCCCAAGACCTACAAAAAAAGTCTCTTGGACCCATAACCTTAAATGAACAGGAAGTAAGCTACGAATTTTTGAATGTACGATATTTTGCCAACTTTTGAACATTTACAGGGGGCATACTCTTGCTCATTTCTCCTGCACTTTTGATCCAATTGACTTCAATCTTGGCCTGGATCATGTTAAGACCTGGGCCATCAACAGGGGGAAAGAATCTTGAGTTTTCTAAATACTATACGACGGGGCATCATATTTTGTGCTTCATATTTCCTTCGCTATGAAAGACAAAATACGTAATTACCTCTCGGTACATGCTCCCTAAAATCCCAAACTTCACTTGTATGTTTATAGTCACGACCTGAAGGTATCTCTATGACAATAGTCATTTATAAATATAGCGCCACCTAGCCCTCTGGTCGACGTAAGTGTGATAACTGTCATTTATTTATTTTTTACTTTCCACCACTCATATATATATATATATATATATATAACACTTTTAAAACAATGCCAACAAATAAAATAGGACGCTGATTTTTGAGGGTCTTATCATTGACCAAAAAGCTTTACACATTCATCACACCTGGCAAAAAAAAATCCATATGTAAAGGTTTATTATGCCATTTTCAACAAAGTTCTGCTTCCAATGTGCCACTACCCCAAAGTGGCCCGGGCTGCGAGGGCCCTTTATAGCAGCTCTAGTTTTATTTTTGACGTGTACGACATCATTTCTCAAAGGACTGTTTTGTTAGTGAAAGCATGTTCAGAGCAGGATTTGCAACACGTTTAAACATAATGGATCGGTCCCAACAGTGTGACACGACTGCAAACGGGAAAGATGTAAGTTTAACATTTTTGATTTAGCCTTCCTTCCTATCCTTTCTAATAAGAGATGTGCACTTTCTACCATATTACTGGTGTATTTTTAGTGCCTAAAGTGGGAGCTACATTTGTCGTGTGGAGGTTGTTTGGTTACAAGAGGTCAGATATGATAAAGCAGACGGTGGTTGATAATATGAAGCGGTTGCGTATTCTTTTGTCAAGATACAATTGGTGGTTAATTTGCCGTGACTGGCAACTCGCCACCTAGTTGACATGACTTTGTGATGCTAACCAGCCACTAAGTGGTCTCGAAGAGACGGCTTGCACGTTGCGACCGCGCAGTGGCCTGAATGTGCACATTTTTCTTATCCATAACCGCTTATAAATGTTTACATTTACATACAAGCATTCACAGCAAATCGGAGACATTCATGGCAAAATAATGTTCGCAGGAGATTAGCCGGTTACGGCAAAATAACCATTGCCTAAACAATCACAAACTAACGCTACAGTATAGTCTCTGTAGTAACGTTGTGCTACTTTTTCTAATGATAAAAAACGTTCTGCCACTTTTCCACATATTAAAATTGTTCTCAAATGTGTAAAAGACATGACTGTATTTTTCTTTTCTTCTGCTCCCATGGCCAGTCGTTTCCATTCACAACATTAGCACATGGCTACCATGACCGAAATCACTTCCTCTTCGAGAGAAGGGGTATGGCCTAGGCGTGGCCTGGTGCAGCTATTTAAATAAAAGTGACACACACCTAAAACAGGCTGTTTTGAATAGAGCGTTTTTTGGCTTTATGTTTAAACGTGTTGCAAAAATATTAGATCCAAAGTCAATTTTGACGAATGCATGTCACAGACATGTCTTTTACACATTTGAGAACTATTTTTAGTATGTTGAAATCTTGAATAATATGGAGACCTTTAATATTAGCTCTTCAATTGTTTAAAATATTTTTTTCCCTGCAAATATTATCATTTTAGCTTAATGCCTTCCAGGTCATGTGACCTATTGACCCCAAATCAGTGCTGCATCAAAGTGGCATGTCTGCTGGATGATGCACACCTCTTTTCTCCATTTCAACCTTTCTCTCATTTTCAATGAACTTAATACTGTACATATCAACATTCTAGCTCAATACCAGATCATGGAGCCTATTTACCCCAGAAGAGTGCATACCCAATGAAACGTGAATTAGTGATTTATTATACTGAATCATCTTTTAAACTGTTTCCCATTAAAAAAATATATATATTTTAAACTGCTTGTCAGTAACATTTTATTTTGAAAACTGGATGTCGTTCCCCGCGCCAGCGTCCCTTCGCGCACACTACCGTAAATTCTAGAAAAGGGGCAAACAGAAAGGGCAAACTTGAAATGAAGAGCAGCAATAACTGCGGGGAAGCTAGCCGCCTCTTCTTTTTTACGGAGTCAATCCAGCCGCTCTTCAAGTTCACCCTTTCCACTCGGATCTTTAGCCAGAGCTAGCCACGCGGCTAGCGGGCCACATATATCACAATCGCATTTTGGTAAAATGCATTTTAACCATCTTAGAATAACACCTTCATAAAAGTGGCCAGAACACACTAGACTTTGTATTTTCACGATGATCGAGCGACGAGCACTGCTTTGGGGCCGGACATGGAGTGCTGCATTGGCTGAGCAGCTATTGACTATTTTTGTGCATCGCTGTGTGAAATGTGCACGTTGGCCGGCGATATTTGTTGATGCGAGGCTATTCATCCGGTGTACCGCTGCATGCTGCACTCCCCTCACCCCCATGACATTTACCCTTTATCAACGAATCTACTTCATTCATATTGTTGGTTTGCTATTATGTATAGTCTTTTTGCGCCTGGTGTAAACCAATCTAGCTTACTGCGGTATACTGGCATCCGTCAAAACTGAGCTTGTGTTGATTGACGTCACGTGACATCATTCCTGTATTTTAATTGGATGATGGGCCCAGTTAATGTCGCCCCATGGCTGTCTACTGAGAGCAGCTTTGGACATGGGCACTATGATTTGAGTGGCTTCACTTAAACAAGCCCTCATGGGTCGACCCTATTGCAGTCTTGTTTAGAAAGTTAGACCATTGAACTTGGCTTTGTATTATACATAAATGTTTATAATGAAATGATCTTATTAACATAATTGGCATTTATTTTAATATTATTATTCTTGAAAAGACACTGGACAGGGTCTACTCAAACATAAAACAGGGCTTCAGGGCTAAACCTCTTCCTTTTGGGCCAGCCAGACCACATGTCTCTTCTTTGCCATATAATCTGTCTTTGGCTCAGGTGTGGAGGTCAGGGTAGGAGCATCGACCCTGTTTAGTAGGGATGTAACGATATCCAAACATCACAATACAAAATTATCTCGGTATGAAGGTCACGATACGTTAATTATCACGATATTGTGAGGAGGTTGGCGATTTGAGATATATATATATATATATATATATATATATATATATATATATATATATGTAAAAAAAAAAAAAAAGCGCTGATACTAAAAAAAATACATCATATTGTGCTTTTGTACATAATGCACTATAAACAACCTACAATCTCTAATAACACTTACTAACAATACTGAGGCACTTACTTACTAATGCACGCACACATTGAGTTCCTCCACATATTGACTCCCTTCACAAGCATATTACGTTCCCCTTCATCTGACCATTAGCGTGTATTTTAATCATAGAAGGGCCAAAACATGCCTTGTGAAAATAAAACTGTACTAAAAAACTAGCCACCAGAGGGTGCTAGAACTGCACAAATGGATCATCCTGACTTTTTTAACAGTAGGGGTGGGAACCTCTGGGTACTTCACGATATGATGCGATACAAGGCTCACGATAATGATTATCTCACAATATGACAATACCGCGATTATCGATATATTGGTCAGGTAAATCCACGATAATCTAAGATAAAACTACTCAAGACATAAATTGATGTTTTTTCAATGAGAAAATATTTTATTTTTGTACCATCACTGAAACAAAATTTTAAAACTGGTGTCTTCACAGTGAGTACTTAAGTGTATTTTTTTAAACAAATACAAATGTCTTCTTAACAGAGACCACTTTCTGTGAACAAAGTTGTCTTTTTTTAAACACTATTGTCATGCAACATGTCAGTCAGTTACATAGTGAATTGTTTCATTTTATAAACTGATGATTTTTTTGTGTAACATTGCAAAAGTAGCTAAATAAAAATACTTAAATATTAAATCCATTTAAATTAATATTAATATGCCTCAGAAATTGTGTGCTTATAAAAGTCGAACTATAGAATATGTTTTAAAATGTTACTTACGTATGCAGTTACGTATGAGTCAGTTGCCGGACAGATAATAAATGTCTTACACAAGTAAAAGTAAGCTCATGAGTCTTCTTCGCCTGAAGACTTCCATACATTTCTCCGCCAGCGGCCTGCCAAATAATTGCTCAATAAGTAATGAACAATGGAGCCATTATAGTGGGTGTATATTAACTACAAATATCGCGATACTTGCGTAGGCGTATCGATAATCTATTGGGAGACAAAGTATCACGATTTATCGCGATTTTGATTTATCGTCACACTCCTATTTAAAAGATGTACTGTTTTAAATATTGGGGACATGACGACGACGATATTGTGGCAGTTATAATATTGTGATATCACGATATTGCCGTTACACTCTTACTAATTAGGAGTGACTGGATTGTCAGAAGTGTGGAGTTGCTTGGTTCAACCATCATTAGCAAGATATTCTTTACTT
>NC_141250.1:1520000-1545000 GCF_054856555.1 Leptonotus elevatus
TTTCAAAGAAAAAACTGAAAATGGTTGCATGCAAAATAATTCCTTAACTCTGATAAACAGAAATGTATTCCAATTCAACTACATATCTTCAGAAATCACCTAATTAGTAAATAATCTGCCTGTGTACAAGCTAATTGCACTGGTCAATGGCAAATTTTAAGCAAATGGCTTTGTTTCCCTAAATGTCTAGAATGTCAGGTTTTTGAGATGTTTTCATTTTTTTGTTTTTAAGTTTGACCTATAAAAGCTTGCGCAATACGATTTTGCGATGTGTTGTAATTTATAGCTACAGTATGACTAGGGATATGTATTGTTAAAATGTTATCGATACTACTACTCTTAACGATACTGCTTAACGATCTGGTGCCTTAACGGTGTTCTAATCTGTACTTTTTGGAACAAATTATGATATTAAATATATAAACAATTTAGTGCAAAAGTAAACAGTGGTGTAAAGGAACAAGAACAGAGCAGAACAAAGCAGTTAAAGGATCTGTATCACAGTATTTTAAGCCTTTCCTCAGTTAACTATAGGCGTATTTATGATCAAATCTTACCTTTGACACCATGGTGATATAATTTCTTATGAAATATGACTTCTTTTTTATTTATTTTTAATTTTAAAGAGCTCAGTATTGTACATTCAGTAATGTCATCATCATTGCTCTTTTTTATTTTTTTTTATTTTATATATATATATATTTTTTTGTATGTGGGTGAGTATGTGTATGTGCGTGCGTGCGTGTATTTGTTAGCTCACCAAAAACCTATTAGAAAAAATCCCATACCGTTCACCTAAACCGAACACCGCCGTCAGGAGACCCGAGGGGACCAAAGAAAACAAAGGAAAGTGAAATCCAGCACCGACCAGACACCACCCACCAGACACCACCCACCGGGCCACCCACCATAATTCTTCCCCAACCCCAGAAACATCTAAATTCCAACAAATCCCAAAAAAAAAAAAAAAAATCAGGGAGACCTCAAGAGACAGAAGGAGAGACTGAGGAAAGGAAGGAAGGAAGGACAGACGAAGCCGAGTGAGATCCACAGACACCAGCCACCCCAACACGGCCCGCGCCCCCGACCCAACGCAGTAGAACGGGGCACTGCAGGCCCGCCAGGCACCCCACCGGCCCACAACCCCCGCACCCCCCACCCACCCCCGCCATCCACCCCAACCTAGGCCCAGCCGCCCCCAGGTCCCCAAGCCCCCAGACCCCCCCCACCACCAGCACCCCGCCACCCCCCCCCCCAACAAAGCCCCCACCCCGACCAACCGGCAGCCCCCCGACCCCCAGCCCCCGGGGACCCCCCACCCCACCCCCCGCCGCGTGGAGGGACGGAACACCGGGGGCAGTAGGGGAGATGGGGGCACCCACCAGACACCACCCACCGGGCCACCCACCAGAATTCTTCCCCAACCCCGGAAACATCTAAATTCCAACAAATCCAAAAAAAAAAAAAAAAATCAGGGAGACCTCAAGAGACCGAAGGAGAGACTGAGGAAAGGAAGGAAGGACAGACGAAGCCGAGTGAGATCCACAGACACCAGCCTCCACCGATTCAATGACCTGAGGAGGAAGCAGATTATGTCTGAGTTTCGATAGATTCTGCTCTATACCGCGGTCCCCAACCGATGGCACCCCCACAAGCCCCCCCCCCCCAGTTGTGTGGTGCATTAAAATTGGAGGGGAGTTGTAGGGTGAAGACGGTGTTTCCACCCCACCCACCCCCCCCCCCCCAAAGTGTGTTATGTGCCCTATATGTCTATAAAAGTGTATTGTGCAAACCTAGTGTAGTGAGTTAAGAGGAGCGACCAGCCAGGAGGCGCACCCGCCCACCAAGCCCCCACCCACCCCACCGGGACCCCGGCGGGCATATGGGACCAGCCCGGCGGGGCGATAGGGCTCGCCCCCCGGATACTGGGGCCCACCGGAGCGGGGCGGGCACAACACCAAACCCCAGCCACCCCCGCCGGCCCCCGGAGTACCGAGACCCGGGCCATGGATGGAGCCCCCGGCCCAGGGGAGGGGAAGGAAGGCGTACCGGGGAGGGGGAAGGGAGGGGGGAAGGAGACGACAAGAAGGGCAGGGGGCAGCGGCAGGGCCGCAGAGAGAGGGGGAGAGGAGGAGGAAGGGTGACGAGGGAGAAGGGACAGGGAGGCGGAGGACGGGCGGGGAGAGGCGAGGAGGGAGAGGCAGCAAGGGGGAGGAAGGGGGAGGGGAGAGGGAACCACGGGGCACCCCGGCGGCCCACAGGCCCCGAACCGCGTCGCCGGGCCCAGAGCGACGGACCGCGCCGGAGCGGCGCCGCCCCAGACACCAGGGAGAGCCCCGCAATGCAGCACCCCCCAAGAGACCCAGGGAACGGCCAAGACGCAGCCGCCACCCAGCAGCCAACAGAGGGGCAGACCCGCCCACGCCCAGCCAGGGGGGGACAGCACCCACAGAATTAACCCACTGTCATGCCGTGAATCCGAATATCAACCCCTAGTGCCCATCGGAGGCGAATCCGCTCGATCCCGCTGGCAGCAGCCGGGTTCCTGACTATAAAAACACAACCATTAGTTACAAATTGCCAAATACAGAAACATCAATGCAAGTTATCACGCTGCTGAAATATGACTTCTATTGGCGACAATTTTTTTAACCCGGTGTCGGTACCAGATGTGATCGGGCTGCTAGGTCGTAGCGGGGTCACCTTCCAAAGCTGTCATGCTACATGACTGGCTGGAAATGATCCGGTTGACGTCAAACATGGGAAAGAAAATATTAAAGATGTAATTTAAATAACAAAATGTATAGACTAAAGTTGTAAAAACATTAATAAACCTAAGAATATAAAAGCAAGATATATTGAATAAATAATAAAATAGATCAAATAAATGACAAATACACAAATTAATTTACTGAGATGTGACAAATATTATCAGTTTAGATTGCTATTGCGTTCCTATTATCATTAATTATTTTTATGATTTATTGTGATTTGTGAACTGCTAAAAAAGAAACCAAACCAAAGTGAACACATCTGACTGCATTTCGTTAGCGCTACTTTACTGACGTCATCGGCAAGCGCGAAGCCTCGTCAATCTATTTTATTATTTATTCAATCTTAAAGCATCCTGCTTTTATATTCTTAGGTTTATACAATTTCAGTCCATACATTTTGTTATTTAACTCATTCACTCCCAGCCATTTTCACTGAAGCAATCCCCTTCGCTCCCGGCTGTTTTACTGGATTTTTACTGATTTTGCAAGGCCCACAGAATATTGTGTTCTATTGCTATAAAACCATAGAACCTACCTAAAGAAAGATTAGAGTATGCTTGTTTGTTCCGTGCCAAAAGCGGACTTTTTTTGTTTGGTGCGGTTCATATTGACACTGCTTTTTGCAAGTGAACTATATTGCGTAATCACGTTGACATGCGTGACTAGGGCGGAATGCATAGCAAAAACCCAGAAAAAGAGGAAAATATTAAATTCCTATGTGCTGCATTACTGCTCTACATATTTGTGGCATTATTAGATGCAAAATATTTGGGAGCGACGCAGTTTAAAATCTTGGAATCGCGTCGTCGAATTGCGTGTAGTAACGTGAAGGATACGTTGTGCTCCGACCCACAACATAATGACAGCAAAATAACTAAACATAATACAGAGGATTATGTATGAATTTAGCACAACATTCACTACTGGGCAATATTTTCCCACAGCGATGCTTGGCTATGGTGGCTTGTTAAGACCAAAAAGGCGCATGTGTCCTGCAGTTGGTGCGGATCAGCCGTGGTTCAGACTACGAAGCGAACCGCACCGAGTGCGTTTGGAAGCAAACCGAAGACCACCTCGAAAAGTGGTTCTCGGTCCGCTTGATCCACACCATGATTCGTTTGTGTGTATTCAGCACCTGCACAAAAGGTCCGGATCAGCGTGGGAACTGAACTCTGGTCCATTTAAAGCGTACCAAACAATGCAGGTGTGAATACACCCTTAGACAGAATGTTTACTGATAAAGGTTACTTTTGTCACTATCCTGTGAGCATAGAGTTCTCAAAGAAAGTGGGCGTGTGTTTAGTCCGCATCGGTGGTGCATGGGTGGGTTCTAATTGCACACGTCACAGATTGAGTACCTGCTCGTTTTCTTGGGTTGGGAGGGGCTGGTGGTTGGAAAGCAGAATGACCTAGAATTTAGAGGGGCGAATGGAGGAAAACACCACTTCAGCTGTGTTTTTGGTGAGTTTGCATATTAACATTCAAAAAAGTTGATTTTTCATGATACTAACCCTTTCACAATTGTTCTAGAAGAAGATCATCATCACTGGCGTGCGCAGGTAGACCCCTAGTGGTGCTCATACTCTTGCCCCTCTGCCCTCTCTCAAAAAAAGTGCCCTTTGGAAATTATTATATATATATTTTTAAATAAACACTTTACTGAGGACAGGTCAATGTTGACACAATCTTTTAGAAAAGCTGCATGATTAATCATGTTTGAAAAAACCCCCAATATGCATCCCCTGCGTACGCGCACCCGACCTAGCTCTCTCGCTTGCTTGCTTCCTTTGTCACGTGAACGCTAATTACCCACGGTCGCGGTGTGGGACAGACACACACATGCATATCCTTCCCCTTCTGCTCCACCCCAGCCAGGTAACTGTTATGAATCCAGTGAAATTGTATTGTTTTGTTTGCCCTCTATTCCGTACTTTATAATCATTTTGTTGTGAAGTAGCATATCTCATACAGCACAAACAACTGAGCATAAATTAGCTGATATTAGCCACCTAGTTTAAAAAGCTATATGCTAATTCAATAATAGATAACGTGATAACCACCACATAGTAAGACTAATGTCGGTGAAAAGAAGCTCTCTGTGATCCGTGCATTGAAAAGCATTGGACTTTGGATCATTGTAATTTGATTTGTGGGGATTATTTTGACTTCAAAATGTGATGAACTGTTGTTTGTGTCTGGTTTGTATTATGCTAGTAGTCACAGGCAAAAACAATCCAATACGTTTTCGGTGATCGAAGCATTTGCATTGAGTTGCAATTGTGGAAATATCAGAAATGCCCGGATGTTTGGAATTGTCAATTGCCTGTGAAAAATACCCTTTTGCCTTCTTGTAATGACAGCAGTCAGTCTTATTCATTCTCATGCCATTGGTCTGTTTGTTTACAATTGGCCTATTTAATTGGTAATTGTAGCATAATGCCTAGAAAGGAGAGGCTGAAAAGGGGAAAAGAAAAGCACCTACAGCAAACAGTCAAGGGAAGCATCTCTCTGCTCTCTTGGATGAAATCAAAGACGCATGAAGATGAAAGGTCAGACTCAGAGTTATCCGACATTTGCAGACATTTCCGAACATCCGGGCATTTCTGATATGTCAGCAATGCAACACAATGCAAATGCTTCCTTTATACTGTGAAAACAAACGGCAGATTGTAATGGTTTTTCCTGTGACTATCATACAAACGACATCTCATCACATTTTGAAATCAAAATAATCCTCACAAATCAAATTACAACAATCCTAGTCCAACACTTTTCAGTGAGCAGATACATTTCATTCACCAAATTGACGGCCATCTTGACTTGTGACATCATCTCGGAATTGTCAGTAAGGTATATTCCTTGTGCGCAAAAGTCCCCCCCAAACACACACACACACACACTCGGAACACTTGCACCCCAAAATCTCTGCACTGATCTCTGCACTGATCATCATAGTTACCATACAGGGCGTGGGGTCAGCCGTTGTATGCTAAACAACTTGTTGCTATTTCTGTCGCCCAATGAAAAGTAAGGGGAGGACTGAATCCCTCCATTCCCCTTCGTGCATGACTAGTGAGACTTAATGTTTACGGCTGTTTGGTTGAGCTGAGCAGAGTTTATATGTTAGGATGTAACGGTAGAAATAAGGCTAACCCAACACACTCCACACGCAACAAGTATAACCACTTAATTTTAAGGCATGATAGTAGAAGGGCGGGAATCTTTGGACACCTCACGATTCGATTATGATTACGATTTAGTGGCTACAATTCGATTATAAAACGATTATTGATCATTTTTAATTTATGTATATTCATGCCCTTTTTACAATACACATTTCTATTTGTCTCACTGTGTATTAATCACTTGGTGCAATGGATCAAAATACTCGTGGTTTGTATCAGAGCACGGATTTGAGTCACGGATCAGAACATTTTTCGGATCAGATCAGAAGATAAATAGAACTTTGTCTTCATTTATTTTATAAAACATGTTTTCCCCATTAAATAAAAAGATTCAATTCAAAATGTCATATATGTCCATTTAGAATGTAGGAACACAACAATGCAATATGGAGCAGGACACCTTCTTATATTATACAAGGGCCATAAGCATGTATTGTATCCTGCCTTATATTGCACGTAAAGTTGCATTCCTAAAATCTAAATAAGTGTTTTATAAAGAAAATGAGGGATGATGTTCTAATTATCTTTTTTCTTTTAAAGAAAAAAAAATTCAAGCTGCAATTTAAGGCACATACTCTTCTACTTGGAGAATGAATAACAAACTAGCCTATGTTCTGTCGGATCTTGCTTACCTTGCAGACTCTCCGTTCAAAGGGTTAAAGCTCCCCTTTATCTCCACCAGCAGTAACACGGTTGAAATCAAGGAGTTGACGGGAGCTCTCCAAGCCGGCTTCGAGAAGGATTCGTTTAGGTTCTCACCGCCCCAGTTTTAGAGCGTCAGCCCGGTCTCACTTCAAATAAACCCTTACTGAGTATCCTTTTCGAAATAAGGATATAATTTGAACATGCCCTTTTTACAGCGGCTCCTTCTCTAAACGATCGGTTGCACTTGTTAAGACCTAAATAAGTTCAGGTGGTTTGGTGAAACCCTCTCGGGCTTTTTCCTTAATTTAAATTAAGCCAAAGTAACTTTAAAGGTTCAGGGAAAAGCAGTTACCGATGTTAAGGTATAGTTGTTCATTCGCTAAAAAGATCTAAGTCGTTATCAAGAGTATGGCTACGATAGAAATAGGGGTGAAAAAGAGATAATGAATACCAGGACTTGTATACCTTGCTGCTTCTACACTTCACAAATCCACAAAGGAATTGTAACAATCATATTTAAATTAAATTTAATAAATAATTAGAAACTCTGCTATTGTTTAGAAAAATCTAAAATAAAAAAATCCTATCAGTGAAAGTTTATACACTATCGAGTTAACTTTGTCAAAAGTGAATAAACTCTCAATATTACTTTTAAGTAACTATCTCAACTCTCAAAGGCTATGTTCTTTTTCAATTAAGTCGAAATACTTTAAATCTAGTTAATCTCAATTCTAGATAAAGTTGCTTACTATTAATTTGCATAGTTATCTCTAAACTATCTAACAGTAAATTTGTATTAAATCTATACCTTTGGTAGTATAAAACAACCCAAAAAGTAATTAGAATTTTCAAAAGTATTACATTTGGTTAATAAATCAGTAAAGTGGATAGCAATGAACAAATTATAGAACAATTCTTAAATTAAAAACGATTTCCATTATTAATTAATAACTGAGTAAACTGGATAAAAAAAATTGTAAATTATAAAATAATTCTTAAATCCCAAAAAAATTCTATCGGTTAATAACTGGGTAAACTGGATAAAAATTAGTAAATTACAAAATAATTCTTAAATCCAAAACAATTTCCAATATTGGTTAATAACTGAGTAAACTGGATAAAAATGAGTAAATGATAAAATCATTCTTAAATCTAAACCTCTTAATATGGTTAACTTGTGATAAAGCAAGGCAAATCGCTATATTCAATAAAAGAAAGTAAAAATGAAATAATAGTTAAAAATAAATAATATAAGTTTCACTCATTGGAATCAAAACCAATTACTCACAGTTTAGATAACTCCAACTTCAAGATGTAAAAAGAGAGTAAAACTTCAGAACTGAAGAAAAGGCGCAAATAATGTTGAAGAATTGTGATCCTTTTGGGTGAAATAAATCGGGTAGCTAATCCGCTTAATTCACAAAAGTCAAATAAAACTTGGGCAAACTGGCCTAAAATAGGAGAAGAGGTTTAATCTAATTTAATGGCTCCCTTTTCCCTCAGCTAAAGATTTCTCTCATATTCTGCCTAAGTCCGAATATTTTAGAAGTCTCCAATATGTAACATAGTCTATTTCTCTATTTCAACCTGCTAAACAGTTGCAAATAGTGAAAACATTTCCTATGTTAATTTACCATCACGGAGGTGCGTTCCAAAAATGGTTGTTGAGGAAAAACTCCTAAAATTCTCAAAATACCCTTTTTATAGTATACATCCGTAGGTCCACCCATAAATGACATAAAAAATCACCCCATACAAGGTATCGGAAGATTTATCCAAAAATGGTATTCCTTCTTAAAGGTTACTCCCTTCATGGGAGTACATAAGTGCAACGTCACCTGTTGTCACTAATGCAGCTGTTAGCCAAACATATTGTACGGTGTGTGTGATGTTCTTGTTCAAGTACAGAACGCTAACCCAGTGGATCACATCTCAACATTTCACAATATTGCCTTATCATCAACACATACTCAGTCATTTAAACAAAATAATAAAAATATATGAAACTCATGCTTTCCTACAAGTACTTACATGTAATTACATCTGGCACGTATGTATGACAGGTCCCAATTCATGTCAAACTGACATTAAAGTACAATCATGTTTCTACCTTCCTAACATCTAGATTCATCGCAAATAAGTACTATATAGGCATAACTACCATTATTTAAAATCAAACTATTTTATTAGAGAAGCCCTTCGCCTTCTTTGTTCCACTGCGCGCATGCTCTTATAATCGTGTGCTGCACTCTGTTGAGCTCCTCACGCGCACAAACGCACTGGGGGTCAGCCAAAAAACGATCACTCATTTCAGAAGGCCAGGCTTTGCTTCTAAACCAAACAGCACATTATGTGCTAGCACTGAGAAGGCCAGGCTCTGCCTTTAAACCAAACAGCACATTTTGTGCCAGCACTGAGAAGGATCTCAATGCAAAAGTTGTTGTTTTATGAACCTAGTAAGCACTTAATTATTGCTGACTAATGATTAGGGCTATAAGACTACGTCAGGAGTGGCAAAATATTGCAAAATATGACCATCGGTCTTGAGGCCTCAAACTACAGGTGTTAACCATAACCTGAGCTTCAACCTACATTTAACATAACATCCTTTCTCATGACATGATGTTGGCACACCCTTAATCATCACAACATTGTTACATCAATTTTTGCAACACATTTCTGATAGCACCCTTGAACATGATGATACTTTGTTCCATCAGTCCAAATGAACTATTCATGTCATGTCATACATGTTACACGACAGTTCACATCAATGAAAGAGGCAAAGAAAGAAAGCAAACCCACAGTACTTTCAAAGTAGCCAGCTGTGCACTCACTGCTAGTAACTAGCCACTATCCTCTAAAACCAGAGACTTGAGCCAAATCACACAATGACGGCGTAATTAACTAGAGGTTCTTTAGCGCTCTGAATCATTAATTTAATATGACTTCGGGATGGCAATGTATTGGTGTTGGCATGTAAGGCAATAAAAAAAAAACTACGATAAGGCAAGCCAAAATGTCTAAAAGGCAAGTCAAGCTTGCCGTCAGTAGGTCACACAACCATGCGGGCCAACTTCAAAATGAAAGCGTACTAAGGCTATTGTATCGGCATCAATGTTTTCTTTCTTGAGCTTTATTTTCAAGTTAGCCTTTGTTTGGGCGTCATGTTATGTTATTGTACATGTTTGTAGCTTCCTTGACAAGTCTAAATGATGGCATCAGCGCACACATCAGATGAAACTGTTGCTTTTAATTTGAGGTGCCCGACTTACTTAACTCATTTGCTCCCAAAAACGCATAAATACGTTCCATTTTATATATTACCAAACTACCAAAGATGTATTTATATATGTTTTTTTATGCTAGAGCATACAGAAGGCTTTGATGCAGCCTCTGAACTTAAGAGGGACGCTTAAAGAATGGTAGTTATTACAAAAATGGCCAGCAGTTTGCAGCAGAGTATAAGCGATCAACCAGAGCCATGTTGCAACAAGCTGTTTTCCCCACGGTCTTATATTCTAATGCTAATTGCTGCCAAACAGAAACCGATAGAAATAAACTTTTTCTTCCTTATTAAAGAAGAGACTCTAATCTTTCTTTTGGTAGGTTCCATGTTTTTATAGCAATAAAACACAATATACAGTATTCCCTCGCTATATCGCAGTTCACTTTTCGCGTTCTCTCTGTTTCGCGGATTTTTTTGATTTTTTTGTTTTTTGCATTTATTAATTTTTTTACAGTAATGTACATATTTTAAAAAATTTATGAAGGTTTGAACATTGATAATGTTTAAACAAGAGATAAATGTGAGAAAATGTAAGTGCCTCGATGAGAAAAGTGTATAAAATGTGCGGTGAGGGGTTTTAGAGCCTTAATATTTATATAATAAATGTAAAACACAAAACTATCTACTTCACGGAATTAATTTATAGCGGGTATTTTTTGGAACCTAACCCCAGCGGAAAATGAGGGAACACTGTATACTTTTTTTGCTGATGAAAGAAGAGACTGTAATCTTTCTTTTAGTAGGTTCCATGTTTTTATAGCAATAGAACACAATATTCTGTGGGCTTTGCAAAATCAGTCAAAATCCAGTAAAACAGCCGGGAGCAAAGGGGGTTGCTTCAGTGAAAATGGCTGGGAGTGAATGAGTTATGGACTTATGCTTACAAGTTCATTCATGCTACTTACATTATCTACGAGGTTTTTCAAGTTCCTCTGCTACCATCGTAGTGAATGTGGGCGGTGGTCATCCATGTTTGTTTTCGTCTGCATGCGCCGCATGTGTCGGCGTGTGCGCTTCCCAAAGTGTCCCGGAGATGACGGGTACAGCGCTTCTGAGTTCCACAATATTTTGAAGATATATTATAGTATTGTATTGTACTATATTACTATATTACTATATTATTATTATCTTTATTAAACATTTTAATAATTGAACACGTCTCTCAGTAGATGGGTCAAATGCAGAGAACGAATTTTACCCCACTTAGGTGGGTGTGAGAATCAGTGTTACTTTAACCTTTAATAATCAAAATTTGGCACCAACTCCATCTTGCACCTATTCTGGACTCTTTGGCTCTTTGGTTTGGTTAGTGTATTCCTCATTACAATTACCTCTTGGAGAAGTCATAATAAGCCACTTGCGCGATAACTGTTTACATGGCATGCCCAATAAAACATGAAACTATATACAGTAATTGTGTGGTATCTGTTAAAGCAGCCATTGTTTGTCTATTGCTGTGACTTAGATGAACATCAGAAATCCAGGTAATTCCAAAAAGTTCACATAACCTTTCTTGCAACTGTATACATATGTTCCATCCATCCATTTTCTTAACCGCTTACTCCTCACAAGGGTCGCGGGCATGCTGGAGCCTATCCCAGCTGGCTTCGGGCAGTAGGCGGTGTACACCTTGAACTGGTTGCCAGCCAATCGCAGTATACATATGTTAAGAACAGCATAATGCTAAAGAAAACCATAGAATCTGGTTTTCTCTGCCGTTAATTTTTTTTTTGTAATTTGTAGGATGGGACGATGAAGCTGTGGGAATATGGAACTGGTCAGATGCTCCAAAGTTGGGACTTGAACAACCTGGAAGAGACACACGATTGGACACCGAGATTGGAGAATGAAGGGGTAACTGTTATTTAAGGCCTTAGGCCCAATTCACACAGACTGCGAAACGGACGTGGTGCATCTTCTGTAAGGCTGCCGCAAGGAATAGAAAGCATTTGAGTCTACCTGTCAATGCACACCAGCTGCGGTGCGGAACTGATGCGGCGCTGCGGAAGGTTTCCGCAAGCGTTCTATTGTTTCCGGATTCCGCATGCGGATTTTTAAAATTTATTTTTTTAATATATTTTTTTTTAGAGCAAGCTCAGTATTGTTCATTTGGTAATCTTACTGATTCGACATGTCATCATCATTGCTCTCTCTGTTTTTCTTTGTATGTGCATGTGCGTGTGAGTGTGTGCTCATTAATTCACCTAAAACCTATTAAAAATCCCATACCGTTCACCTAAACCGAATACTTCAGAATCCAGCTAGAGTCGTGAGGTTGTCAGGAGACCCGAGGAAGGATAAAAAAGAAAAGAAAGAAAAGTTAAATCCGCATGTGGATTTTAATGAAGCTGAAGAAATTACATGAGCCGGACAGGAAGTCAGGGGTCGGCATCAAGGTAAATCCGGTATATTTCAAAATAAAATTGCAAACTCGTTTTTGGGGGGGAGGGAAGCTAGCTACATAGCATGACATTAGTCGGACATTTAAAAGACAAAAAAACAAGCTCAGAATAAATTAAACATAACAAAATAACACTTTTAAAACACAAAATGTACTTACCCATGGTAGAAGAGCCATGGTAGAAGTCCCAGAAATAATGTCCAAAAAGCAAGGCAAGCGTGGCTATTGTTTACCAATAGGACTCTATATGCATGGTTGTTATTGCGTGAACTCAACTCTCCAGCGTGAACCCCGGTGAATTGCAGTCCGTGCGAATGCCGTATGGAAAACGGTCCGCGTCCTTTCCGCAATCAGTGTGAATTGGCCGTTACCATGAGTGTCAAACTCGCATCACTAAGGTTGGGCATCGTTGGAATTTGAACTGTTTGTGTCGATTCCGGTTCCAAATAATTGACCTTTCGCAAGAGGCTCGCCCCCTTCAATTCACGCTTCCGGGTCCGACATCCTACTAGACACTTACAATGGAAATGAATGTACCGGAGCTTGTCAGTGAGTGTTTTTGGAGCAATACAAGCGCAATATCTTCCAGATAGAAGCAAAAGGGTCTTCAATATGCAGTGGAAGGATATATTCTTAATATTAAAATATGCAAAAAAGCGGACTTCACAACTATTGAGGCTAACGCATACAGGTCTCAAGATAAGTCTGAGGTAAACAACAATGGAGTTACTTTGATGTAACAAAATGCTAGGTTGAACGATTAAAACAAAATGAGTTCAAAGTGCCTATTATATGTTCACTCAGTGTAAATCAATGAAACATCACTGAGCTCCTAGCATAAACTACCTTCAAGGATGGCAAGTTACCCAGCTAAGATTAATAACAATGATCAAGATAAACTGTGTATTTTTAAGAGGTGTCTCGTCATAAAAACTTGCCGAAAATGAGGAAGCACTTGGCGATTTGGGTGATGAATGGCTGATAATGATATCCTGATAATATACAATATTAAATCATCTTAAGTATAACTTTAATGTCCAACTTTGCGGATGATCTTGCTTCTAGAGCTCAAGTGAATTTAACAATGGAGCTAAAAGCTGGCTTTTAGCTCGTTCGGTTGCTAGTTGGTGATATGGCTTTAGACGAGCCCATTGTAGCTACTTTACAGGCTCTTACCTTGAAGCAAACGTAGGAATGCTTAATCTTGGAGACATTTAGCTGGGGGTGAGTCTGTCCACACTGTGTAATCCATTGAAGACATTGCTTCACTTTGTGGAGTCCTCATGTCCGATTTACACAATCTATGGGCACATCGCTTCACTATTTTTGCTTGTTGGAGGTCCATAACTTGTTGGAAGTCCATAACTTGTTGGAACTTTGTTTGTATGGTTTAATTGAAGCTGACAAAAGTTTTGTGGATCGATTTCACAATGGATTTAAATGGAGCGGAGGCGAGCTTGACGGACCTTGACCGTTTGGGGGCGTGGTCAGGTTTTGAGCAGCTCACATTACATTTTTTTTTCTTTTTTTTTCTAAAAGAGCTCAGTATTGTTCATTCGGTAATGTCATCATCATTGCTCTTTTTTTTTTTATGTGGTTGACAATGTGTATGTGTGCGTGCGTGCGAGTGTGTGTGTATTCGTTAGCTCACCAAAAACCTATTAGAAAAAATTCCATACCGGTCACCTAAACCGAACACCGCCGTCAGGAGACCCGAGGGGACCAAAGAAAACAAAGGAAAGTGAAATCCAGCACCGGCCAGACACCACCCACCGGGCCACCAACCAGAATTCTTCACCAACCCCAGAAACATCTAAATTCCAACAAATCCAAAAAATCAGGGAGACCTCCAGAGACCAAAGGAGAGACTGAGGAAAGGAAGAAAGGACAAACGAAGCAGAGTGAGATCCACAGACACCAGCCTCCACCGATTCAATGACCTGAGGAGGAAGCAGATTGTGTCTGAGTTTCGATAGATGCTGGTGTGGTGCATCTGGCATGCATGAAAATCTCCACCAAAGAGGGGAGCCGTTGACCCCTGCCAGGACAGAGGAAGCGCAACACCTCAGGGCCCCCCAGGCCGCGGCAGCGCCAAAGGACGACCCCCGGGCCCCGCCGGGGCCACCGGCCGGAGAGCAAACCCAGGAGCAGGAGCGCCCCCCACCCCAACACGGCCCGCGCCCCCAACCCAACGCATCAGGACGGGGCACTGCAGGCCCACCAGGCACCCCACCGGTCCACAGCCCCCGTTCCCCCCACGCATAACCCAGCCCCAGCCGCCCCCCAGCACCCCCCACCCCCAGCACCCTTCTTACAACAGTCTGCAAACGTCTGGGGATCGAGGAGACAAGTTTCTCAAGTTTAGAAATAGGAATGCTGTCCCATTCTTGTCTGACACGCGTCGCTCTAACTGTTCAACTGTCTTGGGCTTTCTGTGTTACACCTTCCCCTTTATGATGCGCCAAATGTGCTCTATAAGTGAAAGGCTGTAATACAAAGCTGGGTAATTATTCTTCATTGATAAGTGTCCTTTGTGGTCCCGAAGGAAAGGATGCGTAGAAGGTGTCTCGCATTACAGTAAGTTTGTGGAAGTACGTCACTCCAAAAAGACCTCAAAGTGCAATTTAAGGCACAGCACCTTCCTTTAAACATGGAGAGTAAATTACAAATTAGCCTTGGTCCAGAATATTGAAAAATAATTTAAGTAAGCCATCACGTACCAGCTGTCAAACTCACTAACAGCTATCAGCCAGACACTCGTTGGTAAAGCTAACAGTTAGCCACTAGCCACTTACCTTGGAGACTTCTGCCGTATCATATGATGACAAGATAATTAATTAGCAGTTTTTTAGCGTCCTAAATTAGCGATTGAATATGAGTTTGGGATCGCGTTGTGTTGATGTTGGTTGCAACTTTAATGTCAATCAAAGCTACGATGAACTTCTGAACGTCTAAAAGGGAAGTCAAGCTAGACATCACGCTACTTCAAAGTAAAAGTGTACTAAGGCTATTTACATTGCCGTCAATGTATTACTGTATTTGGTCAACTTTATTTTGAACTTTGGCTTATCCTGTTACGTTGAGTATGTTTTAGCTTCCTTGACATGTCTGAATGGTGTCCATTGTGCATGTGCACTGTTGTTGTTTTTTTCCCACCCACCCAATCCGCGGATCGTGGGCGATCCGAACCGTGGGGCCTGATCTGAACCGACCACGGATCAATGAGGATTCGTTGCAGTGCTAGTACTAGCATTTCCAATTCCATTACTTCAAACTTCATCTTTTGCTTGCAGTGTCCAAATGTTCCAAGGTGAAAAACATCAGAGCTACCTTAATAGCAAAAACCCTCTTTTGAATACGGCAGTTTTCACTACTTCTATAACAGTTCCCTTCAGTGCGCACAGCGTGCACAATCTGATTAAATAAGGCCCCTGTTTTCCGACTGGCGTGGGAATTTTCCTGGAATAGCTGGACAAAGTGGCGGGGGAGAGTTAAGTCTGGTCTTTCCTATTTAGGCTGCTCCCCCCACGACACCATCTCGATAAGTGGAAAAAGATAGATCAGATGGATTGTAATTGGCATGAAGAAATAGCACACGAGTATAATCTGTTGTTTTTATTTAATTCCTAGAAAGTAACTGTTTGCCACATATCCAGCTCCCCTGATGGGTGTCACATAGCTGTGCAGTGTGACAGGTGAGTGCACTTCCCTCTTAGTGAAAGTCTGAATAGGATTTGTCTGAAATAATCGTCACAGCCTTTTTACACTTTATATATTCCATTTATCATCACTATTTAATGTACCTGGCCCCTTTTCAAATTCAAATCATGCTTGTACTGTACCGTCAAACCTTGTGCAAATAAGAGTTTTTTTCTGTGATTCTGATGGATGGCCAATTTGTTCATATTTATTTTTTATTTTATTAAATAGACATGTATACATTTTTCATGTGCTCTCATTTTTCATGAGTTGAACTCAGATTTTCTGTGTTTTTTCTATGTAGACTACACAAAATACTATTTCCCTAAAATTCACAAGGTCACAAATCTCTCATTTCTTTATTTGCAGCTTCCTAGGTTGTCGCTCCTTTGTTTACATGTTAGTGCCTGCTAAGAGGACGAGGAAAATAACTGAAGCGTGAAGGGGGAGGAGCTAGAATTGTTTGCAGAAATAAGACCATCGTTCTTCAATTGTTATTTCATGGGGTTTAGCTAAAGATTACATCACAGTGATTGTGTATGATGTGGCTGAATTACCACACATGACCCGGCATAGCAAAATGAGCGAACAGTGACTTATACTTTGTGTTATGCTACTTATTACATTGTTGTTACTTGTTACATTATTACCAAATATATGAATAGGTAGATACAACATGCCCCTTTTGAGCTGCGTTCCTACAGCAACGCCAAATTGGAGGTTCAAAGTTGTTGTCAGTGAATTCGATGTGTGTGGAATGGCAACAAAACGACAAGAAAACCATTACAATTACTATTCATGTATTAACTGTGTTAAACCAAAAGTGGTGCTTGGGGTGTTGAGATATGAACAAAGATGTGCACATGTCACTTGATGCCTGTTCTGTGCAATCGTAGATGCAAAAAAAAAAAAAATAATCTTGTGCAACTCACCGTTTCTGTTCCTCTACATTTCCAACATGTTCAACTCCATCCAAACTGGTCATCAAACATCGAAAAGGGTCCAGTAAAAGTATTCCAGTAAAATTGTTCGTCCACACCGACCGACCCTTTAATTCATAAAGCTGCATCCAAGTCGCAAAATACGCACAACATCGTCAAAAGTGCGTCAAAAGGTCCTCCTCCCTCAATCGTCGCTTGAGCCAGTCATAGCGAAGCTTCTTGGTGATTGACGTATTGTAAAGCCCAATGAGATCTTTCTCGACACTACATTACAGAGTGCTACGGTGCTACCGTAGCTATAACAATCCTTTCAATCCATGTATGATTCGTTCTACGCCTTAGGGTTAAAGTAAAAAAGAAAGAAAAAAAGGGATCAGCATTGGAAAGAGCACACCTTAAATAAAAAATCTGATCGGAAGCCAACAAATCTTGATTGTGACATCGCTATTATAAACCTGTAAGGGCCATTGGGGCAGTTGATAACTTTCTTTCCTTTCTTAGTAAATAAGAACGGCAATTTTGGACAGACCGCATACATACACAAGAACTTCAAGTGATTTGAAGTCATTGTAAAATGTAAGACTGAGATTAAGACCAGGTTCAGTACTAAAGGCGTGTTCCCTTCCCTTTTTCAGAGGAACCACAATGTGAACAGTTCCAACTGCCAGTCATTATTATCACAAAACTGTCAGGCTTCAAGAAAAGCTGAACTTTATTTGGCGTTAATCATTGGCACTTTAAATGACTTTGGTCAGTTGTGTGCTGCCTCCCAATGGACATGCGTTTGTCTGAACACAGCCACATCCCAGTTATAGTAAGTGGGTGTAAACACCTGAACATTCTGTTTTATTTTTTATTTCCCTTCTAGTTAAAGGTCACATTAATGTAATTAATGTTTCTACCAGAAACCTGACATTTTGAAAACGGGTGTGTAGATGTACATGATTTACTTGGTTTGGTTAATGGAGCACAAAGAACTAAAGCTGATGATTAAAGTGTTGGATCAGATAATGTTTCCTGTTTCCTCATAGGGTGTCAACAATTCACTTTTTCATGCTGAACCAGGAGAATAAAAAGAAGGAACTTGTACCACACAGCAGGCTTTCCCTGCCACGCTGCCCTCTTGACATGACCTTTGACTCAGAAGGCCGGCTTTGGGTGCTGATGGATTCCTGTGAAGCACTGCTGAAACTCTACACACTTGAACAAGGCTCCTGGAAGGTGCATATAGCCCTACATGCATATGTTTTTTACATTTGGCATGAGTGAAAAATGAGATTTTCCATAATAAGAAGTCTGACTAAATCCAAATTGTATGTATTTCCCATAGAAATTGCATACAAAAACTTTCTACTGTTACTACCTTTTCTCATTAGTATCTGAAAATATTCAGTAACTCCAACCAAAACCTTTTTTTTTTTACTAAACATATCTCTGTCCATTTTCTTTTATTTAAAAAAATATATATTTTTACGTTTTTGGGATGTCTGCATTCAGTTTCATCCTAAAAACATAAAAATGCCAAAATAAATGACAAAAATGGACATAAGTGTTTTTCACATAGCAGGGACGATATGTTTTTATGTTTGTATGTTTATGCCTTATTGTCTTTATTAAAAAAAAAAAAAAAAGTCAGCTACAGTAAGACAGAAAATAGAAGAAACTGGTGAGGTTAAAAATGATTGATTGCCAGTCTCTAATTCTACTTCTATTCCTTGCACTTGCATCTAGTGTGAAGCTGCTACCAGTGAACTAAAAAGAGTAACTGAAGCTTTCAAGCCTCACTGGCAGACACTTGACGGTGAGTCAACAAGCCCATTCATTTATACGCGCACGCAAAGTTGATTCTAGGGCACAACTTCCCAACTTTGTAAAGATTCACAGAAGTTGTTAAAAAAATTGTACAGGGTAACACTCAGGAAGTTGTTCAAATCTTTAGCATGTTCCAGGGTTATAATAATTTGGGAATTTTCATTATAGTTAGTTTTATTTCCTCCTCAGCCTACTTGCACAGACGCTTCCCTGCAAAGTGCAATAGATTTCTACAGTTTTACATTGCTAAGTGAAGTGTAATGTTATAGTTTGATTATGTTACATTTGCAGTGATTATGTTGACTTTTAGCACCCTCAAGTAGTGAAATGTGTATTACGTCTGACTCACTTGAGTTGACGTCAGTTTTCAATGACACTCCTGAAGAGCAACACGTACTCGGTGGAGCGTTGGCCACGTAAGGCTGTAAGTGACTATTTGTGGTCAATTTTCTGTAAGCTCTAAAGAGCTAAAAAGTCAAGCCGAATTTTTGGGGGGAATTTGAATGTTGGTAAAAATGTGTTAAGAACAAGTCATTGAAGATGTTAGCCTCATGCTAGCGGACTTGAGTTTGCTAACCTACCTTGGTTGTGTTATTTACCCTAATTCAAAACGCATGTTCTAAACAATTAAAAAGTGCACTTATTGGTGGGATAATTATTTTGTGCATTTTGTGATTCATGCTAATTTAGTTATAAAACATAAAAGAGATAAAAGATACAAGCAACATCTTGTCTGTCTAGCTGGATAGAACAGTCACACATATATTGAGGACAGAACAATAAGGTTGCCACAGCTATGGCTCTCATTTCAAATACCACCTCTGACCCCTGAGTTCATGTCCCTTGTTTGGTTTTGGTCATTTCCTTGAGCTTTTTGGAAGATGTGGCTCCCCACGACTCCTCATTTCTTTAATAAACATATGAAGATATAGTGCTGCGGTGTAACTCCATTTAACATTTTTAACATTGCTGAAGTTATTTTCATAGTGGGGTAGGGGTGACTTAAGCTGGCCCCCAAGTGCATCAATGGGCCCCACTTAGCCACTGTCCCTACAACCAATCTTCTGTTTTCTTAACAGCTTCCACCAGGGCTACGAGCCGTTTTGAACATCTGCACAAGGTGACCTTTGATAACATGACCGAGTACATGAATAAGAAACGTCAACGACTTGAGGAGCAGCAACAGAAGAAAAAAAATGGAACAGAAAGACAATAGCAAGGCCAGAAAGGAATTGTTGGAAACTTAATTTGCTTTGTCATATACATGAAATGCTGTTTGAATTTGAATCGATTATTATTATTTTTTTACTGTTTTGGGTGAGCGGTGATGTTAAATGTCAATCACATGGCATCATTTTGAGTTTGGCAGATTTTTGATATGCCTCACACATTTATCCAAATCGATAAAAAAAAAAAAAAGCCTTTGCATTGAAAAAGTACATTCAGTTTCTGTGACGAGTCTGCCGACATTTGTATCTGAGAATGTTTTCAGTAGCAGTAGGCCTCTTGATGTAGGTCACAGTTCATAAACATACATTTCATAAAAGCAAAACCTTTGTAAAACAAACATTTGTAACTAATTACATCATTACTTACAGAAGGTATTTTTATTTGATTGGTTCAAATGACTACTCACCAATAAAGCCCCTCTCCTTGTTTCTTATTGTCTCTCAAATAGGGTGTGTCTTACAAGCTTTCACAAAAGAATTACGGGAAAGGGATTGGGGAAATTGTAGAACATGTCCCCTTGCAGGCAGCATTCTTCCTATTTAAACAGCAAAATAAAACAAACATTCTAATACCTTTATACTACATTATTTTGAACAAGTAAATACTAATTATTGAATACATATGTTACATGTGAATGAGATAACGTGTAAATACATTCTTCATCTCAAGGCTAGGTCCATTCTTCAAAAACCAAGTGCCATATTAAAGGTATTATATCACGGTATTTAAAGCCCTTCCACAGTTAACTATAGGCATATAATGATTAAATCTTACCTTTGATGCCATGGCGATGTAATTTAAAAATATAAAATATTAGGTATTTTGCTTAAGTAAAACGCAGAGTAAGCCCTGGATGCAGAGTGCAGTTTGAGGCATACCGCCACGTTGGGTGGACCTAAACGTTTGACTGCCCACAAGGATTTTCGACCTCGAAGCGCCTTCTTTCTTTCTTTCTTTCTTTCTTTGTTGTTAAACTATTGCCCTAGCGGCTTTGTGTGCCATCTTGTAACCTTAACCCCACCACATCACAATTACAGTATTGTTTGAACACTTTTTTGAACAACGAAAATTTAAAACTGACAAAACCCAAATACTAACCAAATACTAATCTGCTGAGGATATGTATACTGCACTTCGGCCTCTTCCTCAAATCGTTTAGTTAGCTCCGCCCCGGTTGAGTGTTTGGAATTTTCGATGCTCCATAATGTGTTTAAAAAACAACTTTACGTTATAAAACGGCGCATCATTAAATCTGCAAATTTTGTTTAAAAAACAACCTTACGTTATAGGTCGGCGCATCATTAAATCTGCAAATTTTGTTGGGATTATTATTTTTTTTAAACCATTGTGAAAAATCTATGTGGGCGGGGTCAAACGTTTAAATCCACCCTACGTGGAGGCACGCCTCGAACTGCACTCTGCATCCAAAGCTATTTGAAAACACTCGCTTCAGTAAAACCCCGCCTCTAACCGTGTGGCTGCTGCGTGCACTGCCCACAAAAGTCTGGAGCGCTGTGTTTGAGCACTCCTCTGAATGGCCACACAAGCCAGCCCTTGTGGTACAACTGCGTCTTCTTTAAATGTGTAAATTGGATGGATGTTCACTTCTTTAATAAACATTTGAAATAAATCGGCTCCTTGCCGCAAGAAATCGTAGTGAAGGAGGGGTGGAGAGGGAAAAAGGAAGAGAGAGAGAGAAAAAAAAAAACTAAGTGTAACATGAACCTAGGACCTTCACCTTATAGGGTGAGCGCACTAACCACTACACCATTCGTTCAGCTAGATTTACAAGTGCAGAAATTTTACTTGTAGTTTACACAAGTGTCAGCCACAAAACCTTTCTGGGAATTTAAGAAGCCAATTGTCATTGCACTTTGGCATTGCAAATGTGAAGGATAATTGATTGCTTTGAATTCATTTGGACAGAATGTTTACTGATAAAGGCTACTTTTATCATTATCCTGCGAGCATGGAGGCCTCAGAGAAAGTGGGCGTGTGTTTAGTCCGCAGAGGCAGTGCGGGGGTGGGTCTGCACCTGATGACTTCATAGAGTGAGCACCTGCTAGTTTTCTCCGGTTGGGAGGGGCTGGTGCTTGGAGAGCAGAATGACCTAGAATTTCTCATAGAAGGGCGAATGAAGGAAAACAATCATGTTTTTGGTGAGGAATAAGCATTTTAACATGGCTAAAAGCTCCAAAACGTTTCCACGTTAATGTCCCTTTAACTCATTTGCTCCCAAAAATTTATAAATAAGTTTTTTTTAATACTTTGTCCTTCACTCCTATTGAAAAACTTATTCATACGTTTATTTATTTAATGCTAGAGCATACAGAAGGCTTTGATGCAGCCTCTGACCTGAAGTGCTATGGTAAAGCAATGGTAGTTATTACAAAAAACGGCCAGAAGGTGGCAGCAGAGTATCAGAGATCAACCAGAGCCATGTTGAAACATGCTCTTTTTGCCAGTGTTTTCAACAGGAATGTGAATAATGATGAAACTTAGCTATATTCTAATGCTAATTGCTGCAAAATGGAAACGGATACAAATATACTTTTTTCCTTAATGAAAAAAGAGACTATTTTCTTTTGATAGGTTCCATGTTTTTATAGCAATAGAACATGATATTCTGTGGGTCTTGAAAATCAGACAAAATCCAGTAAAACAGCCGGGAGCAAAGGGGGTTGCTTCAGTGAAAATGGCTGCGAGTGAATGAGTTAAGAAAAAATTAAAAATGATTTACTCAGGAAACGCGGGACAATTCAATATAATACTTTGAGCTAATTGGGTGATGATGAAGCAACTTGTGCACGGCAACCAAACTTTTGTTTTGACCAATCACGGCAACGTCGGTAAAAAAAAAAAATGAAAAGAAAAAAACCGCCTCTCGCTATTCTTCTTTCCAAAAGAAAACTCCAGGTAATTCTGCGAGAACAGAATTGCAGAGTCCACGCATTCGTCATGTTTATTTACTGCAGCCTCTCACTGCTTTGTGATTGGTTCGAACCACCAGTTGTTCGGATCGGTGAAAATCAGCGGGCTCGGTACAAGATGGATTCTCTGGGGTTTGTGAAGTCACAAATACTGCGAGAATTCAGCTTGCAGGAAAGGTTATATACTTTGGCCATCCAAAAAGTGTCAGCCATTAGTGTGGCACAGTCAACAATAGTCAGTGACCTTGTTGAACTCTACATTTCTGGCCTTTTTGACATCCTTGAATCACATGCCCCACTAAAGGTAAGAGCAGTCTATTTCTATAGAACGGTCCGGAGTGTGTAATAATTTCCTGTATATGTAACGCCTGAAAATGTAGTAAAAAGTTCCACTTAGCTCGATCAAAAATAAATGATTAATAAATAATAAAACCAAATAATGTAATAATTTCGCCAATAATGTAATAAAAAATCGTGATTATTGTAATAACGTTTACAATAATGTAATACCTTTACCTTACATTATTGTTTGATTTATTACTTGACAGATAATGTCATATGTTTATTTTCAGTCCGACAGTTGATTTATTTAGTGTTAAACCAACTCTGCAGAGAGTTGATCAAAGTAAGCCCCACCCACTTGATTAGAACTGCTTTGCCGCAAAGACTTCTGTGATATTATATAATATTGTATCCAGTATTACATTATTATAAAATGTTATTACAATATTCGAATTTTTCATTGCATTATTTGTGAAGTTAGTACATTAGTGTTGGCTGGTGTTTGTGGATCTCACTCTGCTTCATCAAACCTTCCTTCCTTCCTTTAGTCCTTCCTCTGGTCTCTCAAGGTTTTTCTAATCTGTTGGAATTTTATATATATAAAACAATCTTATGTATTATATGTACATACTTGTTTCCCTCATTAGCAAGTAGCAACATGATTGAGGAGCAAAAAAGCAGACTAGTAATAAAAATAATGTTGTGTTGAGTGCTCGAAGGTAAGAAACTTGTCACATGGTGAAAGTAAGGAACACTTTCACTCGACTAGACAGACATACCCTGTGACTGGCCTCGAGGAGGACGAAGCTGAAGCACCCCCAAAAATGGGCTAAATACACGTCTGGTGACAATGTGCAGGAAACCAGGGGTGGAAGATGGCAAAAGAATGGGAGCATTTCAGACTGAAAAGCAAGGCGAGCACCGTGACATGTAATTGTTGTCACACAGATCGTTCTCTCCGCCGAAGACACACAGTTTTTTCTCTAACTTCTCTTGTGTCTCAACATCATCACACCTGCACTCATAGCAAGTTTCACTTAAGCATGTACACTTCACTGATGTCAAGTCATCCGAGTCAGCTTGCATGTCTGTGTGCAACATTTTTTTCTTTGTGGCTGTGAACTCTAAAGGTTCCTTATCAGACAGCCTCAAAGAATCAGAAAGCGAGTCTTCAGTATTTAGTTGTTCTTGCTCGCGTATAGCTATAGCAGTTAATGTGACTGATGATAGGTTGACATTTTCAGACATGTTGACAGTATGCTCCTTCATCTCCTCTTCCAACTCAAATATGAGTTGTTCCTTTACTTCCTTTTCAGGCTGCCGAGACAAAAAAGTGTCATTTTCAACTTTAGTCTTGAGTTGATCCAGCTCCGCTGGAACAGTCTCTGATGATAAATCACATGTATCTGCTTCAGCATGTGACCTCACAATCAAACTTGTCCTTAATACATCACAAGAGCAACGACTTTCCCCTGAGGAATTTTCAGTATCTCTGTTAATGTACAAATTGCTTCCTTCATTTTCTTCCTCCTCTTCATCCATTCCTGAGTATGTGGTTCTGTGCGCAGGATATAATGGCGTAGTGGTGGCGAACTTCTTCTGTTTGTATGTATCCGAGCAAACTGAGATCGGATCAGGGCTAGTTTCCTCTATTGGCAGAGATTTGCCATTCATGAAGGTCAGCTACAGTGGAAAAACAAAAGATAAATAGCAATTATTATTTTGTTTGTGAAGAAATTGGGGGGTCGCAAACATTTGAAAAGGGCAAAGTCAACCTTATTGTCAATCCCTTCACATGTACTGGACATACAA
>NC_141250.1:1547500-1570000 GCF_054856555.1 Leptonotus elevatus
TATTATACTTCACACAAATCTGAACAGTTCAATTCCTAATGCAATGCAACATTACTTTTTTTTTCAGCAACACAAAACATTGTAACACATTTTTTATACTCACAATTAATGCTCTTGGGAGAGTTGCTTGAAGTTTGAAAAGGAATCCAGTGTAGTACAAACAATATGTCAATGTCATCAAGGCACCAATGCAAAAAATCAGAAGACCAACAGCTATGCCAAGAACAGGTACTGTGGAAACACACACACACACACACACGTACACACACCCAATGTTAAGGAGTCATATATATATATATATATATATACTCACTATACCGCCAACAGGCAGTTTGCAATGGCAAAGTCCAACCCAAGACACACTTGGACCGCCCCCTCATTGAATATCATTTTAACCGCAAAAAGCTTACGGTTCTGACTGCGCCACTGCAGAGAGAGATCTTTTTGTTTTTTTACCTGCGTGAGTCTTTGTGGGTTCACAACCACGGCTGTTTTCCTTTTTTCCATTGACTGAAATAATATTTAGTGAAAATGAGGCGAGCCTGTTCTGCGCCTCATATCACGGAGACCTCTCCTTTTTTTCCTCTCCCTAACAATGACGTCACGTCATTGCCAGGTGTAATAAATGAGCCGTCTGCGTGGCTAAATTACTAATATCACCACCACAAATGTCATCTTTATACTTCATGTTTCAAGTGGGATTAAATTAAATTAAATTAAAGTCAAATATAAAGTCACATGTTACTCGAAACAACTTGCCGATTCGCGTACGTCTCCCGAGCCGTGCGGACCTTGTGGATGCATCAAGCATATATCAAGGTCGTGGGGGGTGCGGGGGTTGGGGACCGGTGGGGTGCCTGGCGGGCCTGCAGTGCCCCGTCCTGCTGCGTTGGGTCGGGGGCGCGGGCCGTGTTGGGGTGGGGGGCGTTCCTGCTCCTGGGTTTGCTCTCCGGCCGGTGGCCCTGGCGGGGCCCGGGGGTCGCCCTTTGGCGCTGCCGCGGCCTGGGGGGCCCTGAGGTGTTGCGCTTGCTCTGTCCTGGCAGGGGTCGACGGCTCCCCTCTTTGGTGGAGATTTTCATGCATGCCAGATCCACCACACCAGCATCTACCGAAACTCAGACACAATCTGCTTACTCCTCAGGTCATTGAATCGGTGGAGGCTGGTGTCTGTGGATCTCACTCGGCTTCGTCTGTCCTTCCTTCCTTTCCTCAGTCTCTCCTTCGGTCTCTTGAGGTCAAGTGTGACAAAACGCGTCCCTCGTAGGACACTACATTAGTGCGACTTATTGGAACCAGCCGTTTGGAAACGCTAGCTACAAAAAATGAAGTTGGTTGGAGGGCAAGGTAGAAGTGGAAGAAGCCAAGGTAGGTTTTTGTTTTGTTTTGAAACTGTACGTCGATCACTACTTTCATGGTGTAAATTCTCATTCATTAAATCGTTTGTGTCCGGATTTACTCGTCTTGCTGTATATCAGTCTTCAAGTTAAGAGACCGCATGTTTGCAACACATTCCTCAGCAGAGATCAAGCCTGAGTTAGTGTTGTGATAATCGTGTTTAACTCATTAACTTTTTGTTCAAAATTACTTGAATACTTATGCAAAAAAATATGTATGAATGATTGTTTCACTAAATATAGCAAGGCACATTCATCACGTCTGCCTGGAATTTACAATCAGAGGTTAATGTTATAATCCACTGTACTGTATATGAAAAAGACAAAAACTACCCGATATAAAATGGTCTGAGCATATCCTCATACTTTTTGTACGTGCAAAGCAGTTGCGTCGTAGGTTCGCTAGCCACCGTGCTTGTCTTTCACTCAACTCCTCACTGTCTTCCGCCTGGTTTAGAATCACTGCCGGCAGCCGAAAAAATTATCTCATCTATCTTTGAGCCATTAGAGCATCAGTAGGCCGCGCACAAGTTCACCATAGCATTGGTCGCTGATTTATCAACTGTTTGACCTATTTTGTTCTCATTGTGGTTGCGTGTGGGACTTGATGGTTGCAGCACTTTTAGTTGAAACTTTGTTACACAAATAAATAATTGCCAGCACTGTTATTTGTGTCTGCGTCTTTTGGGATCCAACCTCCTGAACATATCAGTCGGTCATATTGTATCGGTCATTTTGAAACCTTGAATGACCCCTGATAAAAAAAAAAATTGGACGCACGATAATGCTATTTTCAACCAATACCGATAACCAATAATTTAGAAAGTGCCAATGACAAATATACCTTTGAGTCCTACTATAAGTCTAACATGTACATGTAGATTGAAACATTGTGTAAAGCACCATGAAGTAGGGGTGCGACTATTAACCGGTTTTACGATTAACTGTGTTTTTTAAACCTCAGGATTAAATAACCGCAGCTGTTAAACAACACCGGTTATTTCCGCTCACAACAGTCCGTCAGTTTAAACTCACGTGCGGCGCAAAATGCGGCATAGTTTATAGCTCTTCTGTTTCCACACGGCCCTTTTAGTGGGCGCACAACAACACAGGGCTCAGCTTTGAACGCTGCACGGGGAGAGTTGCGTACCCGATGGCTGTGGGTAGGGTTCTGAGGCGGCCCGGCCTGGACCAGGTTGAGTGGACGTGGGGAAAGCGGAGGCCGAACCGAGGCGGCGGCGAGCGAGGCTGAGGCCCCGCGGTGCGCAACGGTCAGCCTCTCGGGCCGGGCCACCGCCACTGGTAACCACCGGCATACCGCTCGCCGATCTGTCGCCACCGACCGACTGCCGGCCGCCTCCCCGACCCCGGGGCTCTGGGCCGCAGCCAAGCAGGGAGCTCCTGCGATCCTCCACATCCACGGCCGCGCGCTGGATAAGTCGTAGGCCCAGACTTTTGAAGCCGTGGGACCGCCATCTTGGGACTCCCAAGAAATGTATCTCGGCATAAGCATTAGTCTGCAAACTGCACAAATCGCCAGTTTAAAGGCTGTGGGCGAACATTTTGTATGATTGAAATGGAAAGAAATTGAAAGATGAAAGAAAAATATATATTTTTTTAAGATGAAAGAAAAAGAGAGTACATACTGTCCACTTGTTATACATAGTGCACAGGCCCAATTTTAAAAGCCTACGAGCCGTCTATAGCTGCGTTTCCATTATAGTTTTTCGCAAAAATAAAAGCGATATTGTACTACTTCGATAAAGTACAATTTCGACTTGTTGTTGTCTCCATTGAACAACGTTTTGCTTCTGAGGTGCAATTCTTGTAATGTCCCGTCTCGCGAGATCTCGCAGTTCTGTAGGAGGTGCTCATGATGTTTACGGAAAACGGACACCCGGAGTTGTTAAGATTACTTTTAAAACATCTCTCTCCCCTCATCGAGCGGGTTTGGGAATTTAGTGTTGGTGTTGTGTGCGTGTGTGTGCTTATAACTTGTGTTATGGTGCAGACGGATGGATTTCAACGAGGACGTGCGCCGTATGTCGCTGGATTGCTCGTTGCCTGGGGTAACGGCCATTTCTCATGGGAAGCTCAGACATGAAAGCCCGTCCACGTTCTTCCTACTACCTTTCCTCCATGACCGGACGGTGGTCACATTACTACAGGGAATGCGCAAAAAAGTTTTTTCATTACACTTTTGCGAAATACTTCTATTTTGACACGTCTCAAAAACCACCTCATGAGAGCGTAAAAACCTTTTTGCGATATTTCAGAGTTTTTCAAAAAATCATGTGTTTCCATTACCAGCTTGCTTTTGCGAAACTTGCCTTTTGCGCAAAACTGGGGGTAATGTTAACACACCTTATGTCTAATCTGCTGTATTTGTTCTAAAAGGCAGCAACTTTATTATTTTCAGTCATTTATTCTTGTTAAAAAATAAACATTTTCAAGAAATGCTGAATTTTTTTATGTCTATAAGAGTAATAGACGTAGAACCGTTTTTTCCCCCAGACTAATCGTACACCAAAATCTGAAACCGTTGCACCCTTACCATGAAGCTGAAAGACAACCAGTAACTTATTTTAAATTTGCCAAAACAAAACACTCATGTTTTAAAAATGCATTAAAAAAAACTGTGAGGCTAACATTTTGGGGAGACGCAGTAAAGAAAGCCCACACTAGTGACTACCATGTCACCATGATGCATCTTCTGTGAACATGAGGTCGCGCACATGACATCACAAAGATACGACACTACCAGAGGAGAGGGGAGGGGTTGAGGAGTTGGGCACAACTTAAGCCACAACCACAATAGATGGACTAACACGGCAAGTCTATTATTATTGCTGTATTTCTTTATTATCTGGTTTATCTGTATGACGTCTAATTGGCCAATATTATCGTGCATCCCTAAAAAAACACTTGCTACTATGCATTTAATTGAGGTGTGTACTTACATTAAATCTGGTTATTTTAGCCAAGATTATGCTATTAAAATGTATTTTCCCCAACTATATTTAAGTTCCTCGGTGAGAGCCAATCTACAATTACAAGAAGACAAGTGACAATGGAAACAATAGGACATAAGTTGCACGATAAAAACATTTCTGTTGCCTTTGTGATATATATTGTCATATCGCCCAGCTCTAAGTAATACCGTAAAAATGTGAATATTTAATTTGCAAGTTGATTTACAGTGTGCGCCCCTAAAATGTAGCCGGCTGCAAGTGTCTCTGAAACTAATCCTTCGCTTCGACCGGGTTAACAAAAACTCTTTGCTCACCATTTGGGGCCGTGATTTTCAACGTTGCGGGAAATAATAGCCCAAACCTGGTGTTAGGGCAGCGGCTCAGCAACTCCCTAACTTCTTTGAAAGTAGCTTGTCGCTTCCTCACAGCAGTCGTATCGTCTGGGAAGATAAAGATCCGCTTGTTGTCATGGTGGATATGGTGTTTGTTTGCCGCTTTTCTCAGGACATCCATCTTCTCCTGAAAGTACTGGAATTTAACAACAATCAGCCACAGGGGATCCTCCTATTTGGGTTTTGGCTGCAAACTCCTGTGGGCCCGGTCAAGTTTCGGAGTATAATCCAAACCCAGCGCGTCCAACAGTTTGGCCAACGATTGGTTCATGTGCACAGCTCCAAAACTTTCGTCCACTCCGAGAATGCGGCAGTTGTCCCTGCGTTGTCTTTACTCTATATCATCTGTCTTGGCTGTCAGATGTTTGACTTGAGATGACAATATTGCAAGCTGTCTCAAGCTCAACCACCCGGTCGGAGTAAACATTAGCCCCGTCTTCCAAGCCGCGGATCGATGTAGCATGTAGCTTTAGCTCCTGATTAGCACTGTCCAAGAATTTGTGTTTAGCTTTAGCGATTTCTCTGCGCAGCCACCATGTATCCTACCTTGGCCAAGACAGATTTTTTGGAGGCTTTGATGGGCTCCATTATGTTAGCGACGGCCAGATCCAGAGGGTCCTTGGGGGAGGACCTGCCTCAGGAGAGTCTGCAGGCTTCGCTGCCATTGGTTTCGGCCTAGTCTTGCCGGACATGGCCGCGAATGTTGCTCGACGTTTAAGTACAAATAAAACAAAGACAAACACATGTTGTGCTCGAGACAGTCCTCCAATAAATACGATCACATGGGTCGTTTTGAAAAGGTTTCAAATTACGACCTAGTGTTACGTATTTTAGTTTAGCAACCTTTATCGGTCATGTTAAATAGTGCAAAAATACAAAAGTAAAACTCAAACCCGGTCCGTCTGGTCGGATGATGAGTGTTTATCTGACTGATATATTTGTCCAGTGATTGTTTTAGTGTTGTCTACATGTTTTCTAACAGTCTACAACCTCACTGTGCCTTTCCCTAATCTCAACCATTAGTGTCCCATGTAAAGACGTCCAGTGGTTGTTTTAGTGTTGACTACATGTTTTCTAACAGTCTACAACCTCACTGTGCCTTTTCCTAATCTCAACCAATAGTGTCTCATATAAAGACGTAAAGTGTACTGTACAAACCTCACTGAAAGCCTCATCCTAACTTCAACTATTAGTCTGTGACGGCGGATTGACATACATGTCAACACTAAAAATTAACACTAAGATCATTACTGGACTGTTAGCTCAGTAAAATAGATGTTAGTCTTTCGACCAGACAATCCGGGTTTGAGTCTGTTTTGTATTTTTTCGGCATTTAACATAGCCGATAGAGGTCGCAAAACTACAATATGTAACAATACGTAACCTCTTTTGACTACTGAGGCACATTAAAAAAATTAACAATTCTAGTTTCCAAAACTGTACGATGCCCTTATGGGGCATTACTTGGAGATTCCACTGTGTCAACAAAAGCCCCAATTTACAAATTTGACAGCATTTATTGTTCACCTTACCTGTGCTTGAATCTGCAATATTTGTGAAGGTGCATACCCAGGGTGATGGCTCAGTATTTTTGTTCATGGCAATCTCAGTTTTAATCTGTACACAGTACTTTTTGCCTTTCTCCAAGTCGTTAATTGTAACACTCCTGTCTGCAGTTTTGTATACCCCCTGCAGATCAAACAGAATTAGATTAAGTGAATGTACAAGTGAAAAATATATTCATGGTGTACAATTATTTCTATATCTATTACATAATTATTTTTTGTCTTGATTGTATACATAGACATAGATAACATTTCCCTATCCCGTTATCTAGTCTGCCTAGTTTTCAGTGCAGTTATTCATATTTCCCTTAATTTGTTCTGTATATTATGCATGAATCATAAACACAAACTTCCAGCATGATAGAGGGTGTGTACACCTGTCTACAATTTAAAATTAGGATTGTTCAAGTCTTGGCCGAGGTCACTGTTTTACTGAGTAGTAATTGTACCTCTCAGCATATTTCTCATCAATTACTGCAACCTGTGCAGCCTTTTCAATGAATTTGAGCAACCAGCCCATCTAACATATACCATAAGTGCCACTTCTTTTGATTATTACAAATATAAGGCTCACTAAATATTCAAAGTAAACACCAGTCTTGCACCTTTTAAACAAGCAGTAGTACAACTATACTCAATTCAGCAAACACATTTACACATAACAGGACCTTTTAAGAGTCTTAGAGAATATGGAAAATGCACTATGCAAGATACAGTCTCTCTCTGCTGGTTATTTTTTTCTTTTATCTGATCTGAATCGTGACTAAATCAAATAAAGATTTGGTTAACCAAATGCAAGTTATAATTTGACTTCTGTGAGTTGGATCCCTTACCTCAATTTTGTTAGATTTCTTCAACAAGACTCTGAAGTTTGATTTGTAGAAAGCCATGATGTCATTGTTTGCTATTCCTGAGCTTTTGTCAGCCTCGGGCAGGGATATGTTGATTTGAATGCAGTTGCCACATTCAGTCACCGTTACATTTGGAGGACCTATTATAGCTAGGAACAATAAGAAAAGATATAGATATTATTAATTGCTTGCTTTTGCTCCTCTTGCAAAAACAATGAACGCCTTTTCATTAGGGCTGGGTATAGATTCTAATTTCCTCAATCGATTCGATTTCGATTCACTGCAGTTCAGTTCGTTCGGATCAATTCAATTGCCTCCGATATCGATTACTGATGGCACTTCAATTCTTCTTAAATGTCAAAGACATGATAAAAACTCCACAAATATTCAATTCCAAAGTAAAGTTTGCGGCGAAATGTTGAACTGAACCATCAAATCATTCTTATTTATTTATCTAGCCAAATGTATTTGATTTTGAGAATATCTATGAATTTATCAACATTATTGTCACAGGCCACAGCAAATGGCAAATCATCTTTTAATTGACGCAAAATTCTTAACTCTTTGACTGCCAACCATTTTCTTTTTGTGTGGTATATTGTGTAATACTCCCCTGCGTGCAAGGGGACGCAGCAGGATTTGCACCACAGATTAGTTTCACTGCGATTGCCCCTTCGCGTGCAGACCCTACACTTGGGGGGGATTGGGGACCTGGGGGCGGCTGGGGCTGGGTTGGGGTGGATGGGGGGCGGGGGGTCGTGGGGGGTGCGGGGGTTGGGGGCCGGTGGGGTGCCTGGCGGGCCTGCAGTGCCCCGTCCTGCTGCGTTGGGTCGGGGGCGCGGGCCGTGTTGGGGTGGGGGGCGCTCCTGCTCCTGGATTTGCTCTCCGGCCGGTGGCCCTGGCGGGGCCCGGGGGTCGTCCTTTGGCGCTGCCGCGGCCTGGGGGGCCCTGAGGTGTTGCGCTTGCTCTGTCCTGGCAGGGGTCGACGGCTCCCCTCTTTGGTGGAGATTTTCATGCATGCCAGATCCACCACACCAGCATCTATCGAAACTCAGACACAATCTGCTGCCTCCTCAGGTCATTGAATCGGTGGAGGCTGGTGTCTGTGGATCTCACTCGGCTTCGTCTGTCCTTCCTTCCTTTCCTCAGTCTCTCCTTCGGTCTCTTGAGGTCTCCCTGATTTTTTTTTTTTGGGGGGATTTGTTGGAATTTAGATGTTTCTGGGGTTGGGGAAGAATTCTGGTGGGTGGCCCGGTGGGTGGTGTCTGGTCGGTGCTGGATTTCACCTTCCTTGGTTTTCTTTGGTCCCCTCGGGTCTCCTGACGGCGGTGTTCGGTTTAGGTGAACGGTATGGGATTTTTTCTAATAGGTTTTTGGTGAGCTAACAAATACACGCACGCATGCACGCACATACACATACTCACCCACATACAAAAAAATAATAATATATATATATATATATATATATATATATATATATATATATATATATATATATATATAAAATAAAAAATAAGAATAAAGAGCAATGATGATGACATTACCGAATGAACAATACTGAGCTCTTTAGAAAATAGAAAAAATAAAAATAAAATAAAATTAAAAAAAACACAGGACGATAAAAGTTTTTATATTTGCACAGTTTTTGTTGTTGTTTTTTTGGTAGATTTTTTAAAAATTAAATAAACAAATTCTAGAAACATTATTTTCATATAGACTGGACACTTTTATTGAAAAACATAAGCTTTTAAGTGAAAATCAATATGGGTTTAGAGAAAAACAGACCACCTCACCTCAATGGCAGTCACGGAACTCATAGAAGCAATATCTACTAACATAGATAATAAAAAAAATACTGTTGGAATTTTTTATAGATCTAAAAAAAGCATTTGATACTATAGATCATTCTATACTAATGAATAAATTAGAAAGATATGGCATAAGAGGTTTGGCATATAAATGGATGAAAAGTTATTTGGATAATAGATATCAGTACTTACAATTTCACAATATACAATCAAAACACTTGACGATTACTCATGGAGTCCCCCAAGGGTTTTTGCTAGGCCCTAAATTATTTATATTGTACATAAATGATATCTGTTGTGTCTCAAAAATATTCAAAAGTGTCTTATTCGCCGATGACACAACTCTCTACTGTTAAGGAGAGAGCCTGAAGCAGCTTCTGACTACTGTAGAGTATGAATTAAACTCATTTAAAAAATGGTTTGACATGAACAAATTGTCACTAAACTTAAATAAAACAAAGTTTATGGTTTTTGGTACAAGACAAACCACACAAGTCAGAATTACGTTAAATTCAATTGAAATAGAAAGAGTGTATGAAAATAAATTTATTGGAGTAGTTATTGATGAAAAATTATGTTGGAAGTCACACATAGATAATGTCAAAAGGGAAATGTAAAAAATTATAGAGATACTCTCTAAAACTAAGGATGTCCTGAATAAGAAATCATTATACACATATTGTTCATTATTATTACCATATCTGACCTATTGTGTGGAAATCTGGGGCAACACATATAAAACAAATACCGATCCTGTTTTCAAACTGCAAAAAAGTGCCATGGGAATTATTAATCGATCAAAATATACAGAACCAACTCATTCTCTGTTTATTAAATCAAATACAATGAAATTTTACGACTTTAGTTGAATTTAAAATAGCACAAATAATGTATAAATTACACAGCAATCTACTCTGCCACAGTACTCAGAAGCTGTTTGAAATTAGAGAGAGTCCTTATAACATATAGGGTACAAGTGTCTACAAAAAAAGTTAAAACAAGAACAAATATTACGCAAAGGTGTGTTTCTGTAAAAGGTGTTAATTTGTGGAATAATTTTGGAACTGACCTGAAAAGATGTCAGTCACTTGCTGAATTAAAGAAATTGTTTAAAAGCAAAGTTTAAAAAAATTACTTAAATCAGACATGAGCTGTTAAAATTTTATTTATGCTGTAATTTCTTTGGATGTATCAGTATGAGTGTAATGAAAATTGTATATGTGAGTATGAGGATATGATTCATAAATGTATTATGGTATATGCCTATGAATTTCATGTACATATGTTGCTGGCAAATGTGTGTATGTTAAAGTGCACTTGTATATATGACCAAGTTTATACATTTTCTTTTGTTGAAATACATTAACTTTATCATTGTATCTACATAAAACGAATAAGGGGTAGGACTAGATAAGTTTTAAACTTCCTCCTACTCTTTTGAACATATAAACTATTTTCTTTCTTCCTATTCTTGTTTTTCTTTTTTACTTCAACTTATATTTTCATACTTGTAATGTGTTTTTTGTTTTCTTTATGTTTATATGTTCAATAAAACCATAAACCAACCAAACCAAACCAAATGACTTGATCACCGTTTTCAGTGGTAGCTACTGTAATCTCTGCTCTCTGCTATGTGTATGATGACAATAAAAGGATTCTGATTCTGATTCGAGTTACTGATTTACAGTAAAATGCCTACGTTTAAGCCAAACTTGTGTGGCAGATGTCATGATGAATGATGACAAGTCACAAAACTAGATGTCAAAGTACTTAGTAAGCTTAAATCTGTAATTGTAAAAAATAAACAGGCTTTCATCTTAATGAAGACTCCCATTAGCCTTTATCTTACTATCTTGTAATCTATAACGTCTGATATTGTTAATTGTAATGAATTAGAATGAATTGCTTGTTGGGTAAAAAAATATATTAAAAAGGATCTTGAAAAAAATAATCGCATATAACATCGCAATCACAATTTTTAGGGGGGGGGGGGGGAATCGCAATTAATTATTTTCCATAATTATTTCTGCCCTAATATGTATGAAATTGTATTTTATTGGAAAGATGCACTCCCTATTGAATATTATGTATTCAAATAATGATAACATTTTAAAATGATGACCAAATAATCCTGAAATGTAGGTTTGATTGATACAAAAGTTTACATGCAAAAAAGGTTTACACTGACGTACTTTGTTCAAACGGAGTGAAGGAGACTTCTTCAGATGCCGGAGACCAGGTTCCATCATTGAATGCTTGGACAGTCAAATAATATTTATAATTGTCCAACTTCAGCTGGAACGATGTTGCAGTTGTTGGGTAGTCATTCTGTGCTTTTTTCTCCTTTTTTCCACTTAACCTGCACAAAGACAATTTCATCATTTTAATGCATTCTTCTTGTGCTGTGGTTTACCTCAACATTACAACAATTCATCAGTAAATAATACGCGTGAGACAGATAACCGTACAACACGAGTATCCGGTACGGATATTTGATTTTTTTTCCAGACACGAATATAACACTGATAGATAGAAATATCCGTGCTCCACTGAAAGAATGCCTTCCTTCCCCATCACTCACTGCCTGTGATTGGCCAGAGTCACACTCTGTGGGTGGTGGGTTTGGGTGGTATTGGATTCGGCAGTCAAGGCAAGCGCAAGACGAGTTTTTTGACGTGGAAATATGCTCATTAGTTTACTATAGTTGAGCATAAAGGAATAGTGTATGTTCTTTTTGTAAAAAATAGAGCTGTCGATTAAATTTTTTAATCAGATTAATCAAATATTAGAATTTTGATTAATCACGATTAATCGCTTGATAAAAATTGCTTTTTTATCTACATATTTTTCCTGCCAAATTTGAAGAGCAATAATGTATTAATTCTTTTGACATTTAATGTTATGAGGACGTCTTCAAAAATTTTTGATCCACTGCACACGCTCATCCTCCTCTTTTTCTAATCAGTTAATTACTTGCATAATGTATATGAAAAAAAAAATGACCCCGATATTTTGACATGAACACATTTTCTAAATGTGATACGCAAACATTCCTTAAATGCTTCAATTGGGCTTGGGGCGTGGGCCGTGTTGGGGTGGGTGGCGCTCCTGGCTCTGGGGTTTGCTCTCCCGCCGGTGGCCCCTGCGGGTTCCCGGGGGTTGTGCCTTGGCGCTGCCGCGGCCTGGGGGGCCCTGGGGAATTGTGCTTCCTCTATCCTAGCCGGGGTCGACGGCTCCCCTCTTTGGTGGAGGTTTTCATGCATGCCAGATCCACCACACCAGCATCTACCAAAGTTCAAACACAATCTGCTTCTTCTTCTGGTCGTTGAATCGGTGGAGGCTGATGTCTGTGGATCTCACTCTGCTTCTTCTGTCCTTCCTTCCTTTCCTCAGTCTTTCCTTTGGTCTCTTGAGGTCTCCCTTATTTGTTGGAATTTAGATGTTTCTGGGGTTGGTGAAAGATTTTGGTTGGTACCCTGATGGGTAGTAGGTGATATCTGGTCAGTGCTGGATTTCACTTTTCTTTCTTTTCTCTGATCCTTCCTCGGGTCTCCTGACAACGTCACGACTCTAGCTGCATTCTGAAGTATTCGGTTTAGGTGAACGGTATGGGATTAATAGGTTTTAGGTGAATTAATGAGCATACACTCACACACACGCACGCACATATGCACACACACGCACGCACATATGCACACACACGCACGCACATATGCACACACACGCACGCACATATGCACACACACGCACATAGTCACGTACATACAAAAAAAGAGAGAGAGCAATGATGATGACATGTCAAATCGGTAAGATTACCGAATAAACAATACTGAGCTCTCTCAGTAGAATATTTTTTAAAATAAAATAAAATAAAAATGCTTTATTTAAATGCATGAAATTATGTTTATTGCACAACCTGAGCTACCTTTAACGTAGCCATCCGCTGTCACGCTAAAGGCTAATCTATGATCAAAATTTATAATTAATTCATGATTAATGCGAGAATTTTTTGTGATTAATTAATCAATTAACGCTTTAACATTGTCAGCACTAGTAAAAAAAGTAACTAGAGTTACTATGAGAGTAATTGAGTTACTTTTAAAATTAAGTAACATGTAACTAGTTACTATTTCTTTAGTAACGAGCACGACACTGGTCCTCACAAGATAACATACAAGAACACACACAAACAAAACAAAAAAAGAGAGCAATGATGATGACATGTTGACCCAGCAAGGCTGCCAAATTAATAATACTGATTATAATTGGGTTTTTTTTTTTTAAGTGACCACAATGTCCACAATGTCACAATGCTCCTTAAAAAAATAAAAAAAATTTTTATTTAGACTGTTTGACAACATTTTTGTCTTGTTAGCAGTGTTTTGTGGTTAAGGTTAGTATTCTGCCCTCGCAACATCAGCTTTGTGTAGATAGCATGAAGAATAAAGCTTGTTGAAGATTTGTGTTGATTCTTTTACTTTTTTCCTTCACAAATACTCAACAGATGTCAGTTCAAGAAATGTAGCAATGAGGCTCTCTACTGGACTAATAAGAAACTACATCAGTGACACATATTTTACCGTGAGTGTAATAGATAAACACACAGACGATAAATTGCATCAATAAGTAAACCACTTACAAAACTTAAAACATTAAATTGATTAACGTATTTTCACGACCATAAGGCGCACGTAAAAGTCTTAAATTTTCTCAAAAATCGATGGTGTGCCTAATAATGAGATGTGCCTTTTGTGTGCACCGAGTTCCAAAATCAAATGTCGTGCAACTTCGGTAAGCGCTCCGCTTGACTCACTGTGTAAGAGGCTGGGAGCATTCTCGCCGACATATTGCTTATATACAGGAAAGGCGGACCTGGGTGAGGACAAGTAGGAATTATGAGAACGCGAAAGACTCAATTGAAAGAAGACGGCATGCGGACGCTCAAGACACGCCCCCTAGTAGTGCCGGTGTTGTGCCAGGAGAACTTGCCCAGCTGTTCATTTTGGATACAGAAGAAGAGGACATTGAGGGATTTGTGAATGAGGACTGATCAAAGGTGACGTAACTACATTGTTAAATACTTGAATAAAGTACAACCAAACTCAATTTTGCTCCTGCTGCCTTTTAAAAAAAACATACGCTTAGATATGTGTTAATGCGAAAACACGCTACCGTATGTTTTATCCTGCCTGCGCCCAATAACAGTGTGCCTTATGTGTGTGTTAAATACAGAAATAGCACACATAACTGAGACTGCGCCTTTTAATACTGTGCACCATATGGTCATGAAAATATGGTACTTGCAAAGATCTAACTTGGCATCTACAAAGACCCGGCGAACAATACCAGAGAGCCGCAAAACGTGTCCCTCCCCAAAAAGGGTCCGACTTGAAAGGATGAAAAACTGCGCAAGGCATAACATTCAACATGGCGTTGTGAATCGATACTTTAATTTTTTTGATTGATGCATATTTTAAGCACTCGATATTAAATTGATTTTCGAAGTATCGTTACATCCCTATTGAAAAAAATTGTTCTCCTGTAAAATACAACTCAGGCTTTCCCCCAGCGTTTTATTAGCTGAGATACTAAAAAATATCGATACTACCACGTCGTATCTGAATATGATACTACTTTGTCATGGTATCGATACTATTGATACATGCTATCGTCCCCACAGCGTAGCCTACTCGGCAGACAGCCTTTGGCGGCCAGGTTAGCCCACACCGCGACTTCACTTGCTCAGCTATGTTTTACAGATGCTAAGTATGACCAGTGCGGCGGCAGGAGGGCCAACTAGGCCCGTACCCTAACCCTAACCCAACCCCTGGACAATAAAAAGCAAGATGCCTTACTGTTTTGTTAATACCCATTAGCCGCGGTTAGCTTAATGCTCAGTGAACGTTGTTTTGTTATTAGCAATTAGCCGCGGGCTCACGGTTCGCTTTATGCTCAGTCAATGTGTACCTGTGTATTGCTGCTTTAAGTTGTGCCTCAAAGCGTGTGTTTACTACATCATTTGCAAGCCAAGAAGGGCAAGATTTACAGAGAAGCACATTGACATGCTTGTCTATATTGCAAAAAAATCTTCCAACAGCAAAGAAAATTCAAACCAGTGGTACGACAAGCTTAGTCATTCATAGAATAAAGTGCACTTTCTAAACCCTTGTATGCCTAAATAGATTTGCAATTTGCAATGTTTGCTTTTTAAAAAGGTGTAGCTGAGTGCAACTGCACCATTTAATGGTCATTAATACTGATTGTTTATTTTTTGTATATTTACTACCTCAAAATATTGTTCTGATTACTTGTACCACCTCAATTTTTTTAATTATTGATGTTTCCAATGTGTGTTTTTACCTCAGACAACCAAAAATGTTGTCATTGCGGCAATCTGTGTATGACGTATTCTTTTATTTGTGTTACTTTTAATTAATTTGCATGTGAAAAAGTGATTGTCTTGTTTTTTTTAATTTTCTAATTATTAATTGATTGATTAATTGATTATTTATTTGCAGTTATCCATCCATCCATTTTCTTAACCGCTTTTCCTCACAAGGGTCGCGGGGGGCGCTGGAGCCTATCCCAGCTCGCTTCGGGCAGTAGGCAGTAAACACCCTGAACTGGTTGCCAGCCAATCGCAAGGCACACAGAGACGAACAACCATCCACACTTACAATCACACCTATGGACAACTTGGAGAGTTCAACTAACCTGACATGCATGTCTTTGGAATGTGGGGTGGAATCGGAGTACCCGGAGAAAACCCACGGAAGCACGGGGAGAACATGCAATCTCCACCCAAGAAGGCCGAAGCCCGGACTCGATCTCACGTCCTCTGCACTGGGAGGCAGAGGTGCTAACCAGTCAGCCACCGTGCCGCCCTATTTGCAGTTATGTTAATAAAAATATTTTTCTATGCATTTTTTAAATATTTGTCTTTTTTTATCTCCATGGTATCGAAAACGGTATTGAGTATTTTCTCAATATTGAGTTAGAAATTTTTGTATCGTGACAACTCTAGGTTAGACTAGTGGGGCTGCATAGAACATATAATTTCTGGATGGTTAAACTTTCTCCTTAAAGTCTGTTCAAACTATTAATGGTAAATGGAATGTGTAATAGAGATAATGATACAAAAATGACAGACCAAACAACAATTTGCTCCATCAAATGCTTTCTGGCAATACAAAGAGATAGAGTGAGCGTATCTAAATGAAATACTTAAATGACTTTCAAACTCCATTGAAAGCCTGTGTCTTAGTTGTTCTTTGATTGTTATAAAATATGTTTAATGGAGAATTTACCTCGAAAAGACCTTGTACTGTACACCCGGTGGGGTGGCAGGCCCAGGATCCCAATACAGGATGTGAAAGAAGTTAACTGACTTAACAGACAGATTAGATGGCGCAGGGAGTGTACCAAGCACTGTGAAAAACAGAATGATGGCCATGTTAGTGTTGCAGAACGGGTTGCAAAAACACACATAAAAAAAGCACCATCATGATTTTGATTGGTACGACGGTGTATTAGGGCCACGTATAAATATATAATATATATCTAATATTTATTTAGAGGGTGGGGCAATATTCCAAGAAAAAAATCATAAATTTGCGACTTTATAAAGTGTCAAATTTGCGAGAAAAAAACTCGGAAATTTGTGAGTTTATGAAGTGTCAAATTTGCGACTATAAAGTATCAAATTTGTGAGTTTATAAAGTGACAGATTTGTGAGAAAAAAAGTAATACAGAAATACAAAAAAAGAAATACACGTAGCGTACTACTCGGATGTTTGTGCCAATACTTTTCGGTCGGGTTTTCAAATAAGGCGATAGTAATGGCTTTAACCATAAGATGTTAAGCATTCGCTCTTTGAAGCGTTGGGTAAGGCCAGCGACAAAGACGCCTAGCTTTGCGAAGGTCCACACCCTGAGGATCAAGTGTTTAAGTTAATTGGTTAAAATGTATATTTACTTGTACATTTATGTTTCCTGAATTATTATTTAAACATTCATACATTTTGATATTTTTTGTACAAGTAGTTAAGTTTATGTGTCGAACCTGCTGCTCTGAGTTATTCACTTGCATTTTCCTAAAGTTTGCTATCTTCTGATTGGTTAGTGTTTAGTCAGCTAATAGGGTATCAGGAAGTGTTGTCGCTCTAGCTGCCGTGTATGATTATGAGTAAAGTTTAAATTAAGAATGAATCCGTCTCCATCCTGCCTTTTCATTTTCTAAACGAATCCTCACATTAGACTATAGCTACGCTACTGAACTTGTCGTAAGTTTCTGAGTTCTCGCAAATTTGCCACTTTATTTGCGACTTTATAAAGTGGCAAATTTGCAAGTTTTTTTCTCAGAATATTACGCCACCCCATAACACCCCCGGAAAATATTTATACGTGGCCCTAATACACTGTCGTATATTGGTGTGTTGGTGCTCTCAGAAAAAATGGTTTTACTCACCAGAATCAAGCAGGAACATCACATTTAGAGAACAAGACACCCAATTCATCTTGCCATATACTTAGGCTATCGTAGTCATTCTTTAAACTGTACAAGCGTAGGAAAAAAAAAAGTAAATCACAATATTCAACATGATACAGTCTTGCAATACTTTTACTCTGTGTAATACCACAATAATGTGGGTTGCTTTTAGATGGAGCCGCTGTTTTTCGTGTCTCACCGTGGTCACGTTTTTCATCTTACCACCATGAATTAGGGCTGCAACTAATGATTGTAATCGTTTAATCAGATAAAGTAAAACATGTTTTAATTTCCATCACTTTATTCAAAAACAGGACATTATTTTAAATTGGCAGTGCAGAAAATGCACGGACATTAATTAATTATGTTTCAGTTACTGTTAATGATTAGGTTAATGATCCATAACGTTTCAGAACATAAGCAAAAACGCTGATTGTTGTTATTGTAATGTAAAAGCAGATGTTTGCGAATGTTTTATTTTGATTCAACACAAACACAATCTGCTTTCATTGAGGACTACAGAAATGTGAGAATATTTACTGGTTTTTTAATGCAAATTCCGAGGATTTGTGCGATTTCAAATTAAAAAAGGTCTCTAAATGATTCATCGATTGTTAAAAGTAAAGATTAATTTGATAGTTGACTAATTATTGCTGCACCTCTACTATGAACCATGAACAATGCCTCCCTTCCCGCGATGCATTCACAAGCATTCGTAAAACAAGAAAGAACACAACTTTTGAGTGTTGCGTGGCTGGTCAGTGTGGAAAGGCGAACTATCAAGCTGATGGCTATTTATTGCTACCACGCAATTTTCCAAAAGCTAACATTAGCATACTTTTTTTAATTTGAGCATGGAAAGCTACCTTCTGCAATGACTAGGGAAAAGACGCCGTAAAGCTGTTTGCATGTTTGTATTTTTTTTTTGTGTTCACACCATCCACCTTTTTTATACATACACATATATATATACACACACACACACACACACACACACACACACACACCCCACACACAGATATATATATATATATATATATATATATATATATATATATATATATATATATATATATATATATATATATATATATATGCCTTATTTTCACAACATTCATGACAGTACATTATATTTGTCGTTTTAGTATAAGGAGATTTTCACATTATTTCCTGTAAGATTTAGCTATATCACATAGTGATTGGAATTATTTAACTAATTAAAAATAATTAACCTCATTCTTATATGTTATGTGCTTTTGTGTTAAGCAAGCTTTCCAGTCTTGAAAATAGGATACAGATTGATCAAGTTATGGAAGTATGAAACTCGGATTGTACAAAAAAGGTGACAGTTAAAATCTGGACTACCTACTCGAGACTACTTCTATTGACTTTGCATTGAGACGATGGCCGGAAATGGGTGCGTTTTCACTGCTTTTAAAGAGTCATGGATTTCTATTGTCACAGAAAAATGATAATTACCTCACTGGAATCGTCTTTCGAGAAGTAATAAAAATTGTTTCATGCAAGTGTTGTTCTTGTTAGCTCACCCGATTTCCTGACATCTAACTTGCTCTCTCCGTCGTTCCGACTAGTAAACCATAATTACTTTCAATTCCAGCCATTCAATTCTTCAAGACTATAATGTCCATAGTTCATTGCTGAGCTAAAAGTCCCCGCTTGTCACGCAGTCGCTTCCGAGAAACGTAAAGCAACCTTATCTCTTTCCCTAATCAACCACGTCCTGTTTAGCTTTCAAAGTAAAAGTTAATGGCACATGTATGGTGCAAATACGAAATATTCATTGTGGAGAGAAACAAAACACCACCGGGTCGGCTAAAATGCATTAGGTTCTTTTTTCTTCTCTCTCTCTCTCTCTCTCTCTCTCTCTCTCTCTCTCTCTCTCTCTCTCTCTCTCTCTCTCTCTCTCTCGCCCCTCCCTCTCTACTTTCGTTTTCAGTTTGGTCGTGCTTTTAAAGCGGAATCAGTTACCACAAGTGGGTGAAAAGGAAAATGTCGACATAACTCAGTTTTAATAAGCGAAGTGCGCATTACGTTTGCGCATGCGTGGAAACAAAAGCGAGACTACCCAACTAATCGTCATTTGAATGGCGAAGATTAGAGTGGTGACAGTCTTTGCATAACTGTACACCGTAAAGCTTGCAAGTCAACCCCCGAAGTCAGCAAACCAATGCTATGCATGTTTAAAATACATCAAATAAAAAACAGCAACTTTCCAGCAGTTGAAATGTTAGAAATCAGAACTCATTCCATTGGATCCAATTCATTTTCAATGACCGTATGGTAGTTTAGCCTACCCACAATGCACCATGCCGCTACCCATAATGCACCGTGCAGTCGAGATGCATACTTCGCTTATTGTACCGTATCCCTTTGAGGCGTATCAAACGAATTGAATTTTAGTTGTTGTCAAATTGTTACACTGTTGAATGTAAATAAACATATTTTGGACTGAAAACACGTCTATCATGTCTATTTGAGGCTTTGTCATGTTTTTTTTGGTTGTCTTTTTTTTTCCACGTTTGGTTTTATTTTAGTTTGCAAAGCATGACGACATCGATGGAACATCCACTAGCTATCCACCTATTTTTTTTACCAACTCACGTCATCGAAACTCATCGTGACTGACAGATGCCGAAGTCAGGTGATTCTACAAATAATTATTTCCACCTTTTCATACTAGCCACACACAGCGGGACTGACCCGCCCAGAAAGTTCTCTTTACAAAATAACTGGCCATTTTTTTCATTTCTTTTAATTTAATTTAATTTGATTTATTTGTCTTTTTTCATGTATTTTCTTATATTTTTTTCTTCAATGATTTTCTACCCTGAGCACACATGGTGTCATTTTCAGGTGACAGCAAGTGGCAAAATTGGACTGTATGTACGCAGCATGTCTGCATTCGACATCTGAGGCACTGAAACTTCCGGTGCGGGGAGACTTTAGCGAGCGCACTGTTGATGTGATGTTAACTCTTTGACTGCCAGACGTTTTCAGAAAAGGGATGCCGTCAGTGCCAGCCGATTTAAGCATTTTGACTGATCTTTCAAGGTCCACAGAAAATGTTCTGTTTGGACTATGGAAACACACATACTACCAAATGAAAGATTGGACTTTCATCTTTCATCAGAAAAAAGAAGTTTGTTTCTACCTTATTCCGTTCTTTAGTAATCAACAATAGAAAATGGTTAGTTTCACCCCAATTTCGCTTGTTTTGGACTCAAATACGGAGAAATCAAGCTTTTAGTGAAACGATATTATTTCATGCATTCTAGTGAATTTTACACTTCTTTTTGTCCATGAATGATGCCACAAACACCTAAATAGTGCTTTACTTCTATAAAACACGACCACCAAGAATGAAAAAGTGTTTTTTGATAGTAAAATACGTTTATTTACATTCAACAGTGTAACAATTTGACAACAATTTGGCAAACTATTTACAAATGTGTGCAACTGTGGTGCTATTTACAAATATGTGGATGTTTCAACGACAGTTTTTCTTTTTGTTTTTTCTCCCCTGCGTGCAAGGAGACGCAACAGCATTTGCACAACAGATTGCCTCTTCGCGTGCAAAAGCTCCACTTTCTTGCAGGACGTTTTTTCCGGGGAATAGCAAGTATATACTGCAGTGTGTGTTGCCATCAAGCCTAATATCAGGATCATGCTACGGTTACGTTACGGTGGTGTTACGTCTGGCTTCCTCATGTCCTTCAGTTGCTATACCGGGTGGTAAAAGATGTTCTGATCCATTTTATCCACTCCATTCATGGTGGCATCGTAGTCCAGAAACAGTGTCTTCTCCGTGATCAGACTGTACCCGCTCCTCCGATGAATATGCATTGGACTCGGGGTACATTGTCCGACAAAATGTCCGCATGTGCAGCTCCGGCGTTAGCAGAGCTAGCCGGTGATGCTTTATGACGTGAGAATAAAGGCCGCGTCCAACTGTGGCGTCCAACTGTGGCGTCAACCTCGGGATTCACCATCATCATCAATGTGCATTGGTCGATGCTTTTCGACAATCTCCATCGCCCGATCGAATGTCCGATTGTGTAGAAGTACCCGGTCGGTTATTGTGCGCGTTTTCCGGCGTTAGCAGCGCTAGCCGCGCTTAGCCGGTGAGGCTTACTACGTGAACATAACGGTCGCGTCAAGGCTTCCAACTTTGGCGTCAAGCTCGGAGTCATCATCATCGTCGACATCAATGCGCTTTTTAGTATTGATCGATGCTTTCCGTCTTTGAAAAAAATGCTCAAGCGTGAGCTGCTTGCAACCGGTTGCCATTGTGGCTTCATCAGCCATTGTCCCCTCAACACTCTAGCTCCGCCTCACGTCTTCTACTGACGCCCACGGTGGGCGGCCCATCCAACCTTGTGCAAAGAGAGTCATCGCTGCCATCTAGGGGCCAAAACGAGTCATTATACTAACCAGATCTGCCTGATACTTTCAGCACAGCTGCCCAAGGCTTTCCTCCACCCGTTTCCAAAAAAAAACAAAAAAAACATAGTGAACGTCTTTCAACGTCCTCGGCGCCCTTCCGTAGGTTTATGCTAAACGTTTTATAACGTTTATGGCGGTCAAAGAGTTAAACTCTATAAGCCTAAATCCTCGAGATGGAGAAACCGAGGCTTTCCAAAACAATGAACCACTTTTGAGACAATTGCCCTAATTTGATTCACTGCCTTGAGGCATTTGACACACGTCAATAGAGCTCCATCTGGTCAAACCTGCACACATGGTATTTTTAACCTGAGTGTTTACAAAGCTTCATTCCTTGCTGTTATGTAATAATTAAGCTTCACCATTTCATATGTTCCAAAATGTTTCAGTGAATGTCGTCTATCTTTTTCCACTGTGGGATTGGGTTGTCCATTTAAAGTGTGATTTGCACAATTGAAGTTGACCTTTGAAGTCTGTCATTGTTTTTGTCTGTGGTTAAATGTTCAAACAGTATTTTTAATACATGACAATGCTACTGTATTGTAAGTAGCTAGTCCTAGATGTTG